>NC_056725.1:708624830-708774830 GCF_019279795.1 Protopterus annectens
AATGTTAGTAATGCTGACTTAAACAAAAAACGAGAGTTACTGATTAGATTGTTAAAGCGTTACCGTTCTCTTGAACTAGAGAACAGTTATTTTTCACGATGCATCGAGCTGGACATTGTCCCAAAAGGACTCAGGTTCTTTAAATGTCCTAATGGGGTTTTTGCACAAGATCCGTTGTTCAAAGTGCTTATGCGTTTTTTAATGATGCCGGTTTGCGGCTGTTGCAATTATTAATTGATAATAATTGCAATAAAATGAATGTTCTAAAGGAAGAGATAATTCATATTGAAGACAATTTGAAAAGCATGGTTTCGGCTGAGACTTTTGATGATTTTTTTTGTTCCATTTGGGATGAATTGGAACAACATTCAGCAGAAATAATAGGTAGAAAGCAATCAAAATTAGGGCGTGATATTAACGCCTATCAGAATCATGTTGCCTATGACAATTTTGTTAATAAGAATTACCAGACTAACAATTTTAATATCAATGGCAATAGAAGATACCAACAGTATCCACCAGTTAGTGACAACAGAAAGACCTTTAGTACTGTTGTTTCTACAACTAATTCGACTGGTAACCTTGGTCTTGATAAAAATGGTTCCATTAACCATCAGAATACTGGTGTTTTATCTTCTGATAACATTGATGGTCCATCCTTTGTTCACCAATCCAACGTAGGTGACTTTTGCGACAATGCAGGGGATGGACATCTTACTACCAATATTACTGACTGTGACAATGAGACAACTGACATTCTTAAAAGAAAGCTGATGTTATTCCTAAATCTGGCGTCAACAGTTCGTCTTCTTTTTTTATCAAGAAGGGTCAGAGCAGCAAGCATACTGTTCTAACCAGAAGTCGGACTTTTCTGGCTTCAAACTCTTCAAGCGACGAAACATAGACAATAATAATGATAAATTTTCCATCATTAATTTAACTAATTTTGAACTTTCTAACAGTGAAATTAACATTCTTAAATATGGTTTAAACTTTGTACCTAGCATAAGAGCTGATTTTAGCAAAACTATTGTTGATATCAAAATTTATACAAGGAAATTAAACTTGTTTTATTTGATGAATGATATTCCTATTACGAATAAGAATTTAATTAAACCTTCGAGCTTTTCCCCACCATTACAGCACACCATTAAAGTATTTGAAGAATTATGTATAGAAGACATTAGACAGACACTAACTAGTAGATCTAATGTTTGTTATAATTTAAGTAATGAGGAAAGGGTGGCTTTACGTAAACTTAGATCTATGACTTCTGAACTGAGGTTCATGAAAAGTGATAAAGGTGGTAATATTGTGATATTAGAACAACAGCTTTATAGAAATAAAATGTTAAATATTTTGGAAAACAATGAAGAGTATGAAACTATCAGTCTCCATCAAATTTTGTACAAACAACGATTAATTTATTCATTTTTATATGATGCATTAATGTCAGGCTACATAGGTTACGAATTATACGATTTTTGTCTTGTACATGAACCCAGAATAGGTGTCATCTTTGGAATACCAAAGACACATAAATCTTTAACTGATCCACCACTCAGGCCTATTGTGTCCTCTCCTCATTCCATCACTGAGGGCATTTCACTTATTGTTGACGCTGTTTTGGGACCCTGTTTGGTTAATGAAGACTCATACATCAGGGATTCTTGGCATTTTTTAGAGAAATTCAATAGGTTTATTAAAAACAATTCATTTGACAAAAACAGGTATACATTATGTACCATTGATGTAGTTTCTTTATATACCTGCATACCTCATTGTGAGGGTGTAGAAGCAGTTCGTTGTTTTTTAGCCAAGAAAAATTGTGGACTTACTAAGAATGCAATTTCCACCATTTGTGGGTTCCTTGACATTATTTTAGATAACAATTTTTTTCTTTTTGAAAAAACTTTTTATAAACAAAGAAGGGGAGTAGCTATGGGCTCTGCTGCTGCTCCCGCCTATGCCAATTTGGTTATGGCCTGGTGGGAGCATCAGCATTTGCCCATATTACGGGAAAAATACAAAATTTCCTTTTTTTGTCGATTTGTAGACGATTTATTGTTTATTATTGAAGGAGACACTAATGTTGTTAAGAATTTTTTGATTGAAATTAATGCTCTTTCTAGTTGCTTAAAATTTACTTTAGGTAGTGTAGGGTTAAAAATAAATTTTTTGGATGTGCTCTTATGGTGGGATGAAGAAGACCATAGGTTTCACAGTAGCATTTATCGTAAGGATTCATTTACCAATAGTTACTTGCACTACAATAGTAATCATCCCAGGCACATTGTCAAAAACATACCACGAGGGCAGTTCATCAGAGCTAGTCGTTTGACCTCAAAAAATTGTCTTTTACGAAAAGAATTTGATTTTATTATTGATTTGTTCATTAACAGGGGATACCCCATATGTGAATTAATTAACAGTAGCAATGACATTATGAATAAACGTTTAACAGAATATCAGGCATTGTTAAATTACAGTGATTATGACAACCATTATGTTTGGTTGTCAGATAATACCAATATTGAGCATAGATTGGTTTGTACTTTGGATATGACCATTGACAGTGGACAAATACAACAGATCATTAAAAAGAATTGGAGAGTTATTAGGGGACATTCTGAACTTTTTCGGATTTTAGGAAACAAACCATTTTTTTGTTTCGAAAAACGGTTTTAATGTTAAAAAGGCTTTACAATTCGTAATTCCGTTAATTACCAATATTATTTCCGATAGAAGAGGCATGCACTGCTGTTATGAATGCAATATGTGCAGGTACATTCTCGAAGGACCATATATTTGTCTGGAGAGTTTTGGGTAAACTTTTAGTGTACCTTCCTTCGTGAATTGCAACACGAAAGGTGTAGTGTACATTAGCATTTGTTCTGGGTGTTCATGTTTTTATGTTGGTATGACCAGTAGAAGTTTAAAGATACGCATCAGGGAACATATTTATGCCATTAAACACAAAAATGATAACAACGCTTTATTTAAACATTCTGTTGTTTGTCCTTCATTTAAAAAGTTTATGTTTTCTGTTCTGGAGGTTGTGCAACCTGACTTAAGAGGGGGAGATTTCAAGAACTACTTAGAACAGCATGAAACATTATGGCAGATCAGACTTAACTCTGATGTTCATCCTGGTCTTAATGACATGATCAACGTCAAATGTTTTTTAAAATATAGGGAATTGTCTGTAAACAAATCCACTGATTTTAATTCTTTTTTTACTTAAACTTGTTTCTTTAAATGTTTAATTGATTTAATTGATTTTTAATTGTTTAATTAGGGTTGTTATATATATGCTTGTGAGTTCACTGTTTTTTGTATTCTGACGAAGTCTACGGATGAAAGCGGACAATAAACTACAGTACGCTAAGTTTATTTTTGCCTCTTTTTGCTTTGTTTTGTTTTTTGTTTTTTATTGTTCATATGTGGTCTCAAGACCTGTGCAGTCATTATTGGGTCTCAGAGACAGTTTGAAAATGAATCTGGTTTCTTTTACCAAAGAAGTTAATCAGATGAGTACATGTCCTCATTCCAGCGTCACCCATACTATTCTTTTTCAATTGTAATCTAACATTATAGTCATCAAATCTTGCAAAAGAGTAATTTTAGACTTACTGAAATCAGCGTAGGTGTTGATGCTCCTGAAAAAATATTCCAAACCTTCATCACTGGGAATCAAGGTGAAAAGGTTAGGAATATAGCATTCTTATTCCATGTATCATTTTTTAACTTGCCTAAAAAGTCCCGTGAATCCACAAGAAGGTGGGGGACTTTACTAAAAACAAATTTTAACCATTTATCAATACATACCCTAATAGGGTAAGTTTTGGAACCACATGCTGCTACAATTGGTCAAAAGGTGTTGAACAGTTTTATGTACTTATGGATACAGAACATTGTTGGAACCTTTAAGTTATTTAAAAATTATAAATATCACTTGAAATCATTCCTTCCAAATAATATTCTTTTAAAAATGAATTTGTCCTTTGATAACTAATATGAACCTCATTGATTGAAACACTGAAATATGTCCCCTCAAGTTAGTCAAATAGACCTGCAATAGTCTGCTTTCTATGTAGATGGAGTATCAATAACTGGTGAAAAGACTGATGTGGTTGATGTACTGACAAGAAATTAAGTGTTTTGTACTGTCTGGATCAATTATAAATCCACCAAGCTTAAAGTAGACACTGGTTCAAAGTGCAATGTTATGTCTGTAGATACTTTTACAGGGTCAGAGCTGGTGAACAACTAAATGTGACTAGTTGTGTGAAACTTGTAGCTTATGGAGGGGAAGAAATTCAAACCAAAGGCTCAGTAGTGCTTTCATATCATGTGGCTAAGAGCTGTTATAGCCTATTGTTCTATGTGGTTCGAAGACCTGTGCAGTCATTATTGGGTCTCAGAGACAGTTTGAAAATGAATCTGGTTTCTTTTACCAAAGAAGTTAATCAGATGAGTACATGTCCTCGTTCCAGCTTCACCAATACTATTTTTTCAGAGTATGCTAATATTTTCAATGACAGACTGGGCAAACTTCCAGTTGTGTATTCCATGAAATTAGACCCAGAAATCAGTCCAGTGGTCAGAACACTAAGAAGAGTTCTGATAGTTATACAGTACAAGGTGTAATTTTTCCAGTTACAGATGCTACCAAATGGATGTCGTCCATGTTAGCAGCTCATAGAAAAGGCCCGCCCCAGATGAAATCAGTATATGTACTGACCCAAGAGATTTGAACAAAGCATTGAAGAGACACATCATCCCATGCGTACAGTTGAAGAGGGTGCAGCCCTAATACCGAATGCCACTGCTTTTGTCTTAGATGCAAAGAGTTCATTTTGGCAAGTGATGCTTGATTACAAATCTTCATTATTGACTACATTCAGTACCCCATTTGGAATATATAGATTCCTCTGAATGCCATTTGGGATAAATTCTGCAACTGAAGTCTTTCAGCGCGCAATGGAGCAAAGTTTTTCATGCTATCCATGTGCCATAATAGTAGATGATATATTGCTCAGAGATAATGGTGAGGCAGAGCATGACAGAAATCTTAAGAAAGTTCTAGACCTAGCACATGAAGTGAACTTAAAGCTCAATCCTCTGAAGTGCAAATTCCAGAAGTTACATTTGTAGGTCATTTGTTTACAAGTATGCACTTCAGACCAGACCTGTCCAAGCAAGCTGCCATTCTTGAGATACCAGCACCTGATAATGTGCAATCTCTACAAAGTTTTCTTAGTATGGTCATCACTTAAGCAATTTTATCCCAGACTTCAATGAGTTAACGGCACCTTTGAAAGAGCTCACATGTAAAATGTGGGTCTATATTAAAAACATGAACGTTTACTTATCCGAATACCTAAACGCCAACACATCTTCATCGAACAGTGAAAACATCAATTATCCTGAAGCGCGAAATCCAAAACGTCAAATCGTCATGGTTGGCCCTTCTGCAGTATAGCTCCGTAAGGTAAGTGTGCGATAGTTACGACCTTAGGGTTAGGGTGTGGGTTAAGATAAGTGCATAGATGGTAATGTATGTTAGATTTAGTGTAGGGTTAGAAGTAGGGTTTTATTAAGTGTGTGTGTGTGGATTATTTTGTTTGGGTATAGCTTTTTAAGGTAAGTGTGCGATAGTTACAGACCTTAGGGTTAGGGTGCGGGTTAAGTTAAGTGCATACATGGTGGTATATGCAAGATTTAGTGTAGGTTAGAAGTAGAGTTTAGTTTAGGGTTAGAAGTAGGGTTTTGATTAGTGTATGTATGTGGTTTATTTAGTTTGTTTGTGTAGGTAGTATGTAGTGGGCAGTGGGATGGGACACTATGACATTTCGAGTTTTTGAATTTCGCAGTTTAGGGCATTCAATGTATTTGTGGTTTGCGGAATATGTGTCGGCGTTTAGGTGTTCGGGTAAATAAACATTTGTGTTTTTAATACAGACCCGTAAAATGTTACTTGGTCATGGCTTGACCAGCGCCAGAGACCATTTGAAGTTCTTAGGCAGAAAATTGCTACCCCACCAACATTACGATACTATGATGTGAACAAGCCAGTAACTCTTTCCTGTAATGCTTCAAAATTTGGTTTAGGTGCAGTTATTCTCCAGGAAGACAAGCCAGTAGCTTATGCATCTAGAACACTTACCCAGACTGAGGTGCAGTATGCTCAAATTGAGAAAGAACTTTTCACAATGGTGTTTGCATGTTCCAAGTTTCATGATTATATCTATGGTCAAGAAATCCAGATTGAAACTGATCATCAACCTTTAGTTACTATTTTAAAGAAGCCTATGCATTCAGCTTCAGCGATATTACAAAGAATGATGCTCAAATTGCAAAAGTACAACTTCAGAATGGTCTGTATGAAAAGCAAACTTCTTTATCTGTCTGATACTTTATCCAGAGCACCTAGAAATACAATGGAACAGCTTCATGCAGATAATTTTGACTTTGATGTCATGGAAGTGCATAATTTGTATACCATGAAACTTGATGAGCTATGAGATCATACAATGACTGATCCAGTTTTGCAAAAGCTCAGTCACTATATCAGCGCTGGATGGCCATCAAAGCAATCCAGTGTACCACCAGATGTGCAATCTTACTGTCTTTACAGAGATGAGGTCCTAATGTTGTTGTTCCTGCTTTCTTACAACAAGTATATCCAGATTTTGCATCATGGTCACCCGGGTTCCGAATCCACTAAGAGAAGAGCAAGAGGACTAGTATTGTGGACTTCTCTAGCAAAAGACATTGATAGAGTACTTTCTTTCTGTTCAATATGTAATAGTACTAAAGCACATTTGCAAAGAGAGCCACTTCAGCTAAGTCAAATTCCTGGTCTAACTTGGTCAATTGTAGCTACTGACATATTCGAGTGGAAGAATCAACATTACCTAGTATTGGTAGACTCTTGTTCAAATTGGTTCGATATTGATCTTTTACCTAATTTAACTTCTACTACAGTCATTACTAAGTTGAAATGCCATTTCTCACTCCACAGCAGTCCACAGAAATTAATCTCTGACAATGGTACACAATTCACCAGTCAGTTGTTTCCGAAATTTGCCAGAGAATGGGGCTTTGTACATGTTACTAGTATTCCAGACTATCTGCAGTATCCACCAGAGTGCAAAGCAATTACTTGAAAAGCCAAAATGTGATAATACCGATTTTTTACTCAATCTCAGAAACATACTCCATGATGATATAATTAGTTCACCTGCTCAGAGACTTCTATCTAGGCAAACCAGAACAACATTAGCTATCAGTTCTAGTTTATTGAGACCTAAAGCTAAACACAACCAAGCAATCCAAGCCCAGTTACCTAGAAAGCATTCTTTCCAAAAGTCCACCTCTGACAAGTCAAGCAGATTTCTTCATCCATTGAAAAAAGAAGAGACAGTGAGGATGCAAACAGTGAAAGGTTTCAACCGGATTGGTCATGTAATGAGTATTTGTGCAGAGCTGAGATCCTATTTTGTTAAATCCGAGGGTGTGGACTACAGGAGAAATTGCAGACATTTTCCTGTAGCAGAACCAATTTTGCAGCATCATACCTGTGATAAAGACTATAAATCTCAGAGCAATTCAGATGCTATTCCTGTTCCAGAACATGTTTTGACTCTTGATACAATTTTGGCAGATGATTCCAGTGTTTGTAAGATTGAACAGTCAGCACAGACAATCCCAGTTGCTAAACCAGATCCCAAATTTTATGTCACACAATATGGTCACATTTCAAAGCCTAGTGTGAAATACACAGCAACTTGGACATACATATATATATATAGCTTTGTATAATGACATGATGAAAATTATTTCTGTAAATTGTATATTCATTAATTTTAGTGACAATGTCTAACTCATTTTCTCAAAGAGGGAGGATGTAGAATAACAGGTGTGTTGTACCTTTAAGAAGCATTTCCAAGATCTGTGTGTGCATATAAATACCAAGTACGTGTTAGCTTCAGTGCCATTTTGAAAGTGCAGCCAGAATGTTAACATCCATGTGCATGACAGCTAGTTTGTTTATAAGTTAGTTACTTAACCTCATTTATGATGTGTCTGCATACAATAAGGCTGCTTGAACAACAACCCACAATGCTCGCTTGTTTTATCCTGACCTGGCAAGCGTCATGAATGCCTCAGGTGCCTGTTATGTGTGGGTGCTTGTATGAGCACTCAGTATGAAATGTGTATGTGAGTGTCTGCATGAACACAGCCAAGCTCTGTGCTAGCTCTATGTCCTGGCACGTTGGACAGGTATGAGCCATGCATGGTAGAGGTATCAGTTCCTCATTGTTGCTCTGGACTGTTGCACTGGTACATCCATGCCCATGGTCAGATATGCTGGTGATACCTGAACATGAGTGATGTCTGCTGGATGAGGTCTCCTCACAATTATGCCTAGGTCCATGACCCCGTGGCTTACCATGTCTGGGTGTGGACACCTCAACCAATGATGGAGCAGTGGAAGTAGTGCCACTACAGTAGCAGGATCTGGCATGACAACTTTGGCTAAAAGAAGATGAGGTTGCAGACCTATGGTCATGTGGATGATATCCCCCTCTCAGCAAATGGTCCATTGTGTCAATTAACTGATCCATTGAATTGGCCACACAGTAGAGGCAATCACTCACTTCAGCTTGTGCCACATCTAGTACCCTAAGTATGTCCTTGGAGGACTAGTGGTTCATACCCATGCCTCCATGATGGCCCTAAACATATGTCACATGGCATGACACAGGAGGGTTGGTAGGGCTGCTCAGAGGAGGCCTGTTGTTCACCTTTCACCTGTATGGCACCTTGCCCAAACTTTGGGTACAGGCAGAGTCAACCAGCACTAAAGTCACAGTAACCACACTACCCTGATCAAGTGTGTCATCCTCAAACTGTGAGCTATCTGAGGGCTCAGTGGAGTAGGTATGCATAGGCATACTATTTCTGAAGGGAATCTAGGGGATGTGTGAATCACAACCTCGGTATCAGATTCAACCTCTGCCCCCACTGACTGCACCTTCATGTGGCCACCACCATCATCAGACCTTACTGATACTTCAACATCAGGTGGTAGGAGTTCTACACTTCCACTGTCAGGATCACCTGTGATAATAAGCAAAAACACAGGAATGAAATTACTTCTCCTCTAAATATTAAACCAATATAGATGATAAGAAAGTAACACTGGTCATATAATCACAGATGGTAAAGCAATACATTCACTCATACCCTCCTCACATGTACAGATTATTATATATCTAAATAATGCTGAGTAATGAGCAAATAAACATTTGCTTACCATGTGGGGATGTCACCCACATTTTGCAGGGAAGATGGTACTGGAAGAAATGAATTAAGGAAGGGACAGCAATTAAGCATTACAATGTGAATAACACATGGGTTCAGTGAATACACAATCACCTATATGCCCTGTAAGAAACAATTTAAACAGAAAGTTGGCTAAGATGTCCACCCACATCCATATGTACTGAACAACTCCCTTGTATAACTCTAATACTTATCAGTAGTTAATGAGAGAAAATAATGTATCACAGGAAGTAGTAGTCAAATTATATATTTTATTCTACAAGAAAATATAAATGTTGCCATTTGTAAGCTTACCTGGAAGCTGCTCTTGGGACACATTTGTCCTCCCAGCCACATTAGCACTGACATCAAACACATGGTGCGAAGGCTCACCTGAGCTGTCTGGATCTCTAACAGTGGACAGGAACTCCTCATTTGGTATCAATGGTGGCTCATTAGCAGGACTACCCCCTGTATCCAGCTGTTCTCAGCAACTGCAGCTGTCCTCCTCTGGGCTGATAAAATCATATCAGTGGCCCAATGCCACACTTGATCATAACTGCATCTGTGACCACCAGCTGCATTTACATCACTGACTAACTGGCTGCAAATCTCCTTTCTGGCAGCAAATATCCCCATGGCCTCTCAAGCAGAAAGGCTTCATGCTGCCTCAGAGCCAGTATTATGACCTCATTTTAAATGTGACCGAAGGGGGGGGGGTTCATGGATTTGTATGCTTTGGTGCCATAATCCTATGCAACATAAAACAGAGAAGGATAAAGCAGATACATATCACAAAACTAATGTATTTCTTACAAAAAAAATAGTATGTGTACCCATTTGTCAATACTAGGTACTTCAAACACACTTTTCATTTAATACAACTAAATGTTAGATGGTTGTCCCACCTCCCCCTAACAAACAAAACAAAGGTTTCTACAAACCAAGAATACCATATAAGTAATGTATATATGCTTTTCATAGAAATATCATGATTTTTTAAACAGAAGACCACTTGAAACACACTTCTGTTTTTGGATAAGAGAAAGGTAGGTGGCTCCCCCACCTCAAAATACCAAACAGATAAAGATATGTACAAAGGAAGGAATACAACAGAAGTAATGCATAAATGTTTTCCACACAATTATCAGGATGTCTGCACTTTTTCAACATAAAAGTCAATTTATAAATGGCAGTCACCTCTCACTGTGCCCACCACTCCTGTGGAGTTTGCCATAGGCCATCTCAGAAGCATAACACGTGTCAGTGACATGTACATTATATTTCTCTCCAATAACATAGAGCATTTAAAATCAAATGCTAGGATCATAGTTTTGCTGAAAGTCTAACATGTCTATCTCACAAATATAAATGACTGCTTAAACTGCCTTTGCCAACAGTGTAGTATAAAAAGTGCATACAGATAAAAGTCCCATTTTCTCCTGGATATATAAATACATTTGTAACATTTTACAAAATCTAGAATGTACTTGAATAATACAAACATATCTTAGCAAAAGTAAGCCTTCTCTGCAGAGAAATCATATTCAAAGGAATACCAATCTCCTGTTTTGTCCAAAAACACAAATCTCACCTTCAAGTTCCCTAGCTTTTACCTTTTTATAGTGTAGATTAAGCCCTCTGAGCACTGTGAAGATGCAAATGATGTGTAAACTCATTAGAACTGCTGAATACCAAACATTTGACTTTGTGTAACAGATGTAAAGATAGTGTAGGCTCCACACCATTATTTGGTGCTAATGGCTTGCAACTGTGAATAATTAGTGTGAGAGAAGGAAAACACAACAGCAATTCAGACACCATTCACTGCGATGGGTTTGTCAGTGAGGATACACTTACAGAGTGTGAAACTAACTTCAGTGAGCTTTTAAATAAAACCAAGAACCACATATTTATAATTCTTTGTCACTAATAGATAGTAAAGCCTCTGTGCCTTTGCCAAAAACTGTTGCTCACTGTCATGTATTTTTCATCATCATCATCAACAACCCCTTTTTTTTCCATTTTATACATGGGGTTGGGATGTTGTATTAACTATTACTATTTCTCTTGCTTCAATGCCACACTCCTGCCATCTTCAACAATCATGCCTGATATCACAGACCTTCTCTCACACAATCCATCCACCACTTTGCTGGACACTCTCATTTCCTGTCTGTCCCAATATTCTTCACTAGATTATTTTTAATCACACATTTAAAGAAAAATTATACAAAATGCACTATAGACTGCATGTCTGATATTACAGCAGAGATAAGGGAAGAATGAACACAATAAAAACAAGACAGAGCTGCATTTGTGCAAACATATTCAGAAATGGTTGTGTGATCACTCATTGCACTAAATATGTTAGCCACACATGTACAA
Source organism: Protopterus annectens (assembly GCF_019279795.1). Classification (NCBI taxonomy): domain Eukaryota; kingdom Metazoa; phylum Chordata; order Ceratodontiformes; family Protopteridae; genus Protopterus; species Protopterus annectens. The sequence continues at coordinate 708,636,552 of NC_056725.1, forward strand.
CCAACTGATAATATAAAAGTCTATGTCCTGTTAATACTGTAGAGGAAATGTGAATTACTTGTATGCATATCATTTGATTGCTGTTTCTAAACTGTGGCTGGGGCAAAGAGAGATAACACACTCCAATTTCATTACTCTAATAGTTCAGATCCAGAGCTGTGTTATCATTTATTTGTTTAACTTTATTTTTTTATTTTTGTCTTTAAGATTTGTGCAGTGTGTGGCTTAGCACAAACATGGTTTAAAATTTAAAATTAATGTCAGTTGCCTTGAGAAGTGCAAACATGTTTAGTGGCATTGCATAGAAGTCAGCAACTTGGAACACAATGACAGCAGAAATTACACCTGTGACCTAAATATGTGTGTAGCACAAGATGTAAATACATTGAGGTACACAACAGATAAGATAGGTAAACCATGGTTTGAGTTCTACAGCAGTTATTTACTGTGGAAGGATCATAATGAGTATTACCAGAAGGAGTATATATTTGTTATTGCCTGTTACATTTGCCCATTGTTCCCCTGTGAACAAACATGCTCCATTATTTAAGGAATAAAGTGAAAATTTGTATTTGATTTGGTTTCTTTCATGCAAATGGGCCAAACAGTGATCCGTGTCCATCTGGACAATACTAAGTGTAAAAAATACACCTTCTGCCTAGCTTTCTGTGTGGCACCAGGTGTAAATTCATGGTCAGAGTCCAAGAGAGCCAAGGTTCTAATCCAGCATACTCCACTTTTTGTTAAGGGTGTCCCAGAGAATTTGTGTATTCTCACTGTAAATTTTAACAAAAATTAGAATATGAAGATAATTATACATAACAATAGCTATGTATAGCTGGTTGATTGAGCATACCCATGGTATCATATCTACTATATATGTAACTGGTGTAGCATGACAAAGATAATTATGTAAATATAAATATATTTCCTGACCTGGGATGGTCATAGTCTTGACAGTCATCAGCACACATCCCATAACACAAGTATAACTGTAAAACAGAATGTATTGTGTGGTCTGAACCAGAAATGAAAAATCTACTTTGAAAGTAATACAAGTATATGCATTTCCGGTATATTGTCATACATTAATCCTGTATCACACCTAAGAATGCATAAGCCAGGACCTTGTCATGTCAAACACACACACATGCATGGCTAACTGAACTATAATACCAGTCACTCTTTAAGGTGTATATCAGTAGTGAGCATATTTGGCAAACACTTCTTCTGTGGCAATGAGGGAAAAACACTTATGTGGAAACATATGTATCCTCTTTTTTAATAGGTTTGAACACCACATTGTACAAATTATTTTTATCAGTGTGTTAGTGTGTAAGGCCCCACAACATACATGTCAAGTCATAAAATTGATCCCCTCAAATTCATGTCTTAAAAGCCAAGTCATTTAAAATATCAGTGTTGACCACCAGACAAACTATTGCCAGGTACAGCAGCACACATGCCATAAAATTAATGTCACATTATCTTTCCTATTTCATAAACTGCCTTCCTCTTTGTGTGTCAGTGTTTCTATCCATTTAACATCACATAAATCCAGTTGGCATGGTTGTGCGGGTTTGCATATTAGCTGTAAAATGCGTTATTATGAATTGGTGGGAAAACACTTTTACTGTTGTTGGAGGACCTGTGCAGACATGGCAGGAGCTAGAAAGGATGGTGCCCAATTTAGTGCTCAAAGGTGGGGTGTGAAGGAGTCAAAAATATTCATTGCACTCCAGCCATAGGATGCTGCAGGGGGACTAGACCTTGTCTCAGTATAAGGCTGAGACTTTAAACAGTATAGCCAAGGCTGTCTCCAGTGTGACTGGCACACCATGCATTGGACAGCAATGCAGACACCATTATGTTTGTCTTTTAGGCTTTTTTTTTGTTAGGAGTCACCACAGCGGAACTCCGGTTCGCTAATGACTGGCAGTATATTTATATGGTGCCGAGTTGCCAGCCCAACACCCAACCTTCAGCAAAGGCACACCCATTCATGCATGTCTTTCGGAGGCCACTCGACCACGGGGAGGACATGCAGACTCCACACAGAATTGGGCAGCAATGCAGACACCATTATAATGACCTGAAATGACAAAATGAAGGCACACCTCAGACAGTGGCTGGATGAGTTTAGAACTGCTGACATCCCACAGTTGTATAAGTATACAGATAAAACAAATGTAAATGTTATGGAAAGCTATAGATAGCCAAGACTGGTATGCATAATACTTACATGTCTCTTTTCCTCTCCTTCTTTATTTTACAGCTGCTCAGAAAATTTTGGCAGAAAGGGAGGCACATGCTGAAAGATTGGAAAGACTCAGAGAGAGAGAAGGAGTATGCATGCAGCACAAATGAACATGACTGTATTACAATTATTAATCTTCTATACAGTACTATCAAAATAAGTACGCAGTTGTTAACTGTAAAGCAAGCATGCATGCTTTCTTCTTAGCTGTTGGCGACTGTATTAGGCAAGTGTAAAAGTGTATTCAGATTTGGTGGGTCCAATTTCCACAAGTAACAAATATATTCAAATTACAAAACTATCATTTTTTTTATTTTGATTCCAGCAAGCTTGGCTTTAACGCCATGTTGTTAACTTAATCTGTACTATATTTAAAAGCATATATGCAATATCTGCATATCGCAAGGATTACTTGTTATAATTCACAATCCTATTTTAGATTGGAAAAACTGTATAACTGATATAATAATAAAAGTATAGTCAGTGTAATAAAACATTTGAATGTGACATATAATGGTCCCAATTATCTGTTTTCTTGTCACCCCAACCCTTACCTTCTTTTTTTTTTTTTTTATAAATGGGAACACATCATTCTGGTGTCATACTATTTTGTCAACAAACAAAATGCTTTTCAGCACAGGGAGGTAAGCCAATTGCTGTGGCTCAACCTACCAACCCTCCACCAGCTGTCGCACCAACATCCACCACCTCTGGGATGCAACCTGGCAGTACTGCTTCCGCAACCCCTGAACTACCTGGCCCATCCACATTGGGTAGCATAATCCCAGCTGTTGGTGTACTGGCACTTTCCAGGAATATTGGTGGGGGCAGGAATTACATCACCCACAAGGAGCTGATAGGGAAGGTGCATGATGTAATAGAAACTGCCATTGGTGGCTGCCTCAGACATCTGGAGAGGTTGCTCCTTAGAATGCAAAAAAGACCTCCATGTCAAGCATTCTCCCAGGGACTGAGGAAGGGACAGTGATGACAGTTTTGAGGGTGAGGACTAGATTCTTACTGTTCCCATGCTTGATAGGCATGATGTCCCCTACCTATCCCCAATCATGGTGTCCACCAACCTTTTGTGTCCATCATCATCATCCCCATGTCTGTCTTATTTGTCATGCTTGTTTGCACCTGCTTCCTCACCTACCCACCTACCTGAGCCTGACATTCTTATGTCCCATCCCCCAACATTCCTCTCTTTTTTAAATTAAAAAAAAAATGGGCACCGGTCCCAAAATAAATTTTTGTCCCATATATATAGCTCTCCACACTTGATTTGGTCCAGTTGTCTATACAACATGATTGCATTGTTGTCACTCATCTGTTTTGTGGTGACAGTCCAAATTCACAAAATTTTCTATACATGTCCACATTATAGTGTTAAAGAAGTGGGTAGCTATGGCTCTTTCCTAATTTCTCCCTTGCAAATTACTTTATTGCTTCCTCTTTGTCCTTCCTCCTGCTTTCCTCATTTCACCATGTGCCTATCTACCCCATTTTATACCTTTAACCTGGTTAAAAAACTGAATCACACATCACACACATGGCCAGAAATGACTCATAATAAAGCCTTCACATTTTGTCTTCTGCATTTGTATGGAGTGTGGCATCATGCAACAATGCCAAAGGGTGATGAATGGCTTTATACATACTATAGCAATACCTGGTGAGTTTTTGCCATCAGCCGCACTAGGCCACTTACCTCTGCACAACGCTGCTTAAACATGCTGTGCAAAAGGAACACAGCATTAAAGCAGAGTAAAGGCAGTACTTTGAAACATTTACTGTGACAGTTATTTAGACTGTTGAATGTAACAAAATGCAAATTCCTATGTGGAGTGTTGACATACATCACTTAACTGAAGTTTATTTTGGCAATCTTCTTCTTCTTTCGGCTTTTTCCCGGTTAGGGGTCACCACAGCGGATCGCCTTGTCCGCACATTGAATGGCAGTGGAGTTTTACGGTGTCGAGTTGCCAGCCCGGTGCCCAACGTTCCACAGAAGGCACACTCACACCTAGGGCCAATTTAGAGTGTCCAATCCACCTGTAGCATGTCTTTGGGATGTGGGAGGAAACCGGAGCACCCGGAGGAAACCCACGTGACCACAGGGAGGACATGCAGACTCCGCACAGAAGGCACCCCAGCCGAGGATCGAACCGGAGAACCTCTTGCTGTGAGGCGGCAATGCTAACCACTGCACCACCGTGGCCGCCCGAAGTTTATTTTGGCAATAGCTTCAAGTATTCGATTCCAGATACATCTCTCATCATTTCTTTATGTGATGATATATGTGTATGATATATTTAATCACTCACACATTAAAATTTAACAGTTATGATTTCTCCAGGATATATATTGATTTCTGCCTAAAACTGAGTGTCTAAAGTGACATCCGTCCCCATTACTATCACACATTTACATATCCTTGTTCTGCTGTCATAAGCCTGTAGTCCCTCTCCTAAGCCTTCTCTACCCTTATGTCACTCACATTCTGCTACACAGCATGGAATGTTAATAATGAAAAACAGACCAAAAAAATGACCATCAATGTGCTATTAAACAAAACACTGCTAAGCGGTACATTCATCTCTCCTTTTATTCATCCCATCACTCCAACTCCTGTGTATGTGTGTATCTATTATGTAGATGGGTGGTGTCTGCAGACTGACCTGACTGTGCTGATGTTACCTTAATTCAATAGTTTATCTTTGCTCATGTACTGTGGACTGTTTTAAAATCATCTGTAAGATTCTGTTTGTGACATGTCCAGGTGAAGATGTGATATGGAAATTGTCCTTAATGTGACAAAGCATACCATGCATACCTTTCAGTATATATGGCCATACACAAATAGTTAGCATATCTGCTGAGTTGCAATATTCATTTCAAAAGATGTACCACCCCTTGTCATTTCTAGAAAGCCATACACATAATTTAATTGTGATTTGCAGTGAGGCCTGTATAGTAGCTAATAGTTGTACAACTGTATAGAGGTAGGCATTAATGATACAAATTGTGGAAAACACACACTTTATTAGTCATTGTTTGTCACAACTGCAGTAATGATCACATTTGCTTAGCTAATGCCATCCTGACACCATCTGTGTAAAAAGAGAATGATCTGGATTTGCACCCTGTCTCATCTGTGCTCTGACCAGGAGCTCACTGCTCTTACACCTGGTACCACAGGGAAAGATGGGCAGTAGGCGTATTTTTTGCACTCCGTATTGTCCAGAGCACTGATGACCATGCATCGCTGCTTAACTTGTTTGAGCGGAGTGAGGCGAACCAATAGAAATATTACTATTTTTTTCCATTTAAGCATTGAACTGCATTTGCTTGCCACTTAACTCCACAGAACCAGGGAAGCCAACAGCAACAGTTCTTAATGTAATAAAAGTTATGATGCAACATTTCCAACATAAACTACAGTATGAACAGCATAGTTTCTGTCAGGTGTTTCTTCTATAACATATCTTCCTAACTAATTCACAAGTTCAAGTTGCATTAATGATATGGGAATCTCACATGTGCTAACACTTTGCCATCATTCACACAAATCAGTTTCTCTGTGATGCAATATGTAAAGAGGTGTATGACAAGTCTTACTACAGTTATTGTCCATCACATCAAAAGGCATTCATAAGCACAAAAGAAGGGAAGGGACATGTTCTTCACTGAAGACATACTTACTCAGACTCATGAGTGCCCTGCAGCAATGCACTTACAAGTGATATCTCAGTAATCAGTCCACTGTGAAGTACACAACCAAAATAAATAAAGCACAAATGCATTGTTATATTTGTTATGGGTTTATACTGATACTGGGCATTGGCCATCATTGATCAAATCACATTGATATTGTCTGAAAAATCTAGTACTGTGATCACTTCATCAGAATATAAACAGACATACATAAACACTTGTAGCACTGCTCTTTCCAATGTGTGTGCATGTGTGTGTGTGTGTGTGTGTGTGTGTGTGTGTGTGTGTGTGTGTGTGTGTGTGTGTGTGTGTGAGAGAGAGTTAATTTTTTAAACAACATACTGCGAGAGAGGTACAAGTATGTCTCAGTACTACAATATGCATTCATGACAGCTTTTTTCACCTAGGTTACCAGGATGGCTTTAAATGTATTTTGCACATTGCAATCACAAACACACAAGTCTCATAACAGTATATATTACCTGCAACATTATGATGATGTCATCCTCTATAAAGACTACTATGACAATGATAATATCAGATTTCTGTGATGGGGCGAATGATAAGTACTGTGTTCTCCAGCTGGACTAACTGGTTAGGTGGGGGTTTGAACTGCACAACAGTCAACTTGTGTGTATACCTGTATGTCTAGTTGTGTGTGTGTGTGCTTAGAAGAGCATGAGTTAATGTCCTCATTCAAGTCTCACTGAGGACAAAATTTTACAATGGTACATGACTACACAGCAATTTCATACAGCCTTCTCAACATCTTCTCACCATACACTGATGATGTCATCTACTATAAAGTGTTCTCTGAAAATGGCAAATTCAGATTTGTGTCATGGTGCTAACATTAAGTACTGTGTTCTCTATCTTGTATAACTAGATAGGTAGGAGTTCTAAACTCACTGCAGTTAACATGTGTGTGTGTGTGTGTGTGTGTGTGTGTGTGTGTGTGTGTGTGTGTGTGTGTGTGTGTGTGTGTGATCAGTTAACTGTCATTCTGAAAACAAATTTTAAGCAACATGTGAGACACTCCTAACCACATCATCTTCTCATCAAACACTGATGATGTCATCTGATATAATCATCTGATATAAAGTGTTCTCTGACACTATAAAAGCCAGATTTATGCTGTGGCACTAACCTTAAGTACTTTATTCTCTAGCTTGGTTAACTAGGTAGGTAGGAGTTATAATCTCACTGCAGTCAACTTATCTGTGTGTAGTCAACTCTCATTCTGGAGGCAACTTTTAAGCAGCATGTCAGACACTCCTACCAACATATTCTTATCACCAGACTCTGTTGATGTCATCTGCTATAAAATGTTCTCTCACAGCATACAAGTTAGACTTGTGCTGTGGTGCTAGTGTTAAGTACTGTGTTCTCTATCTTGTGTAACTAGCTAAGGAGGGGTTCTAATCTAACTGTAGTCAATTTGTGTGTGCATGTTCATTCAACTATCAGTACAGAGTCAATTTTGGAACAGCATATGAGTCCACAGCTATGTCAGTCACTCATCCAAACAACTTCTTCTTGACATACAATGATGATGTACACTTTGACTGTTACACTCTGATGTCTCTGTTGGCATGAGCATTAACTACTGTGCACTTGAGTTTGTATAGCTCAACAGCCTGGGGTTCTAATCTCATGGTAGGCAACTTGCATGTGTGCTCATTCAAATATGAGTGTACAGGCAGCTTTACACCAAGATGTGACTCCCTATCTATGTCAGACACCTTTCCAAACGTCTTCTTCTCAGCATACAATACAATTATGCTGTCATCCTCTACAAAGTGTACTTTGACACTGTTAAAGTCAGACATTCATGGTGGTGCTAGTGTTGTGTTGTATGAAATCCAACTTGCATACCTACACAGGCTTAATGTTCAAATCTGACTTTGGTCATCTGCTATGTGTGTGGTTGGTAGTATATTATTGTCATTACATGATCTTTGTATCCCTTTTCATTTGACTTGCACTAAGGAGAACCTTTAACATAGCTCCTTGAATCCAACATTCCCATTTTCCATGTGTCTACATAACATCCTTTCTGCAGAACACAGAAGGATGTCATCATCTGAAAAATGCATGCACACATTGTGAAGCACAGCCTTTCCATGACCCTCTGCAAAACATCTCCAGACCACTGGATGTGTGACCATTAATTTTGTAATGGGGTGGTACACATGCCACATATGGACAGAGCCAGTATGTTATACAATCAAACACATACACACATATGCATGCATCCTTTACTATCTTCCATCATATATATAGCAATTTTTGTTTAAATAATATAATTAATGCTAGAATTTTATGTGATGTTGACTGTTAGTCTAGTAATATCCTATGACCCTATAAAGATTGCACAAGTCAATGTTGCTGTCATCCACATGTGCTATGTTGAGGTGTGTATGTATGGTAGCCATACAACAGTGTATTCCAATCTGTGATATGAGGTAATATATTGATGGCCACTGCTACCATTTGGTTACATGTTCCTTCCCTAACAGCTGTAGTAATATGCCTCCTGAGGACTGTTGACATGGGATGATGCCATGTATATTGTTGCCTTAATAAGGCTTGTGTTCTTGTAGTGGAATATATTAACATTCTACACATTCCTCATTCATCCATCACAGTGACACTTTCATTATGGCATGTGTGCATATGTATACCTACCATCACGAAATGCTATGTCACGTACAATACTGCATCACACTGATTGCATGGTTTCATCCATATATTGTAATGCTGGTATATACATAAACATATAGCCAGTTCAGATTCATTTCCAACCTTGAGGATGTCATTGTATGCACAACTGTGTTGCTATTCACAAGGATTATTCAGGTGTTGCCCAACAGCACTGTGTGACTGTCAGCATTTTGTCATAAACTGTGCTGCATAAACTACATCTACCTCACTTGCAATTAATCCATATATAGTATCAGAGCACTTACACACACCTTTCCAATGGTAAACATATAGACATATGATGTGCAAGTGATGTAATAACGTGAAATGGGTAGAGGTCTATGGATGTGTTAACAGTTCCACTGTGTGGCATGTGATGCATACCCAAGGTTGTATTTGGAGGTGTCGCAAATCTTTTTTTTTTTTAAGTAAGCACAAAATCCTAAGGGGACTATACAGCTATGCGCAAAGATGGTTGTGGATGACACCACCCATATTCAGCTGGAGGCAATACACAACCTGCTAGCTGACAAGATTTGGTTGAAACTTCATCACCCTGTCCCCACTAGTCATCACCCAAAGTATATATGCAAACATTACTCATCATATTTTCTCAAGAAAGCAGCTCATCTGTGCTCTCTTTAAGGCTAAAAGCACAGCATCAGTGGTTCTTGATGACATCTGAGGTTGCCTTCTCAATAAATTAAAACCTGACCTAGCAGATACAATTGGATCCCTACTTAACCACAGCCTCCAGACAGGCTACTTTGTGGCAAAATGGTGGACAGCAACAGTCATCTGTGTGAACATGGGGAATCATCACCCAACACAGGGAATTATAGACCCATAAGCCTGAGTTGCCCCATCTCGAATGGAGAGAATCATCATTGACCTTATCAACAAGAACATGGGTAGTCTCCCAACTCTTTAACCAACTCATTTTTGATTTGTTAAGGCTAGATCATGTCTGATAAATTTGGTTGACTTCTTTGAGAAGGTCACCAAGACCATGGATAAGGGAAAGAATGTGCATCCCACATAACCTGACCTAGCTAAGGCATTACAATTACACTCAGGCATTACAGTGGAACTGTCTCAGCTGGCCAAAAACCACTACATCACCAAGTGTGTAGCCCAATGGATCAACAAATGAACACACACTGTCAAAGTGTTTGAATTCACCTGTAGCAAAAGGCCAGTAAGCAGTGCAATACCACATGGTTCTGTACTAGGCCTTTTCCTGTTTGGTATTTAACTTACAGAAGTCAAGGCAAACTTAGCCTTTGTCCAACAAACTTTGCAGGTGACTGCAAATTGTGGACAATACCTGAATTCAGTAACATACTGTTTACTGCAGAAAGTATTGAAGCTGACATATGATTGGTGCCAGACCCATGGAGACACACTAAATGGCTAAAATAGCATAATTAGTCCCTTTTGTAAAGCAAATACCCAAGCTAATTACAATACAGACAGATCAACTGTTTCATAACATTAGCATCATTGTCGCCTCATAGCAAGACGTTGTCCCGTTCGATTCTCAGCTAGAGTGTCTTCTGTGTGGAGGCATGCGTGAATGGGGCATGCCTTCATTGAAGGTTGTGGGGCAGGCTGGTAACCAGCATGTAAAAATCCACTACCAATCATTAGCGGACCGGAATTCCGCTGTGGCAACCCCTAACTGGGATAAGCTGAAAGACACAAAGCATCATAAAAGTACATATGTATATTTGTCTCAGAAAGATATAACATATTTAATGCATCAATATCATTAAAAATAATAAATAATAAACCTAATAATTCATAACAATGCTTTCCTTCAAGAATATATGAATATCAATGTTCCAAAAGAGTACTGTATATTTAATATATTATAATCAAGCATAAAATAATCTAAAAAATGTTTGTCCTCAATTGTAATGCACTCACAATGGAAATGTGGTAATTTAAACCTGGCTTGACATCACCATTTAATTTGCCAGATTAATTCTTTTAACTCAAGAGCAGAACCAACATTTCCACTGTTTTCCTTCACCCTAATTCTATGCAACACACGCACACACAAAAATAAAAATGTTCAGAGTTCAGAGTTCAGAGGTTCAGAGGTTAGTACTAGGCTAACTGCCTTTGTGTTTCCATTTTTAAGCCCAGCTCCCCCTGTCCAGAGAAAACTCTGTACCTTGTGTTTTTTGTAAGCAAACACCTTAACCATAAGGACACCTTAACGATTAGGCCACCCTCCCAACTTTACATTCTTTGGTGTGTCTAAATAAAGTGTTTGATGACCTACCCTTTCTTATATCATATACATGCTTATAAATATGGTCCGTTAATCTTCTTGTTGTCATTCCCACATAGAACGATGGGCAGGTAGAACAAATGGACACATACATAACATTCTTAGTATTACAAATACACAACCCAGGACAGGCTAAAGATCTATCTGAGCCAGAAATTACAACATATGGACCATCATTGATGAACCTACACATTTTGCATGACCCACATTTGGCCATCCTAGGATTTAACCCTCTAAAACCTACTACTGGGTCTGCCTCGGTTATTTCTTTGATGTTCTTCCCCCCTGGAGAAGGTGATCATGGGTTCTACCCCACCTTTTCTTTCAACACTGTAGTAAATACCAGGTTTCAGGTTTTCCTCAAAATATTAATAATATGTGGGGTATCCACATTAAATGACATAACATTTTTTCATTTTCTATCCTCTTTTTTACTACTGTTATTCAATGATGTTGGTGATCCCATATCAGTGTATACCTGGCTCATTGTGCTGAGGATAGGTCGAAATTTATTCTGCCTACCCAATTTCACTTCCTCATAAATAACCTCTACTCATGAGCATGCAGATTAGTTTGTCCATTTGCATACATTTTTTTTTTCTCACAACTAACCATCCAAGACAGTCGCACCATTTGACCTTTAAGCACCCCTTTCTTGTGGAATGGGGTGACAATTCTCAAAATGAAGGAATGCATTAGAGTATGTCTTCTTTTGAAAACTAGCCAAATGGAAAACTCTCTCTCTTTCATTCTTGTACAACAAAATATCCAAATAGTCAATCCTTTGGATATCAACTTAAATGTAAATGTCAGGAAGATTGTGGAATTATCCAAAAAATTCACAAATTCTGTAATACTAGCCATATCACTCTTCCATAAAATTAAAATATCATTTAAAAAACTAAACTACTGTGTGATAAACTGCATATATTAGCTGGGGAATACCACATGTTTTTACCATTCAGAAAGTACAAGGTTGGCATAAATGGGTGCAGATCTGGCACCCACAGTGACACCCGAAACCTGACTGAAGTATTCCCTTCAAAGTAAATAAAATTATTTTGCAAAACTAGATCCATAAATTCCACTAAAGTTATACACTTTAGCATTGCTAAGCAGCGGGTCACTTATCAAAGCATCAGCAAATAATTCACAACCCTCCATATGTGGAATCACTGAATATAAATTAACAACATCAATGGTCAAAAATACTCTTGTATCAAATCGAACTGAATTTAATGTATTTAACAAATACCAATAGTTCCTAAGTAGACAGACCTTGCTCTTTAACAGTTCTTTACAATAATGATCTATAAAGGCTGCCAGAGACTCAGTTTTAGATCCACACACAGCCACTTTCAGCCTCAAAATGTGTGTGTGTGTGGGGGGGTCCTGACAGTTCTTATGGATCTTGGGTATTCCAGATATGGATGGTATAAGCAGCTTGTCTTTCCTAAGAAAATCAAACTCTTGCTTAGTAACATAACCATGACACACTGTGTCCAACAAAGAGCAGTCTAACTTACTATAAGAAATGTTAATCTCATTTCTGGATACCCTTTGATACACTTTCTCATCATTCAAACTTTCATACATCTTAAAAACATAATCCGTGTAGTCCATAAAAACACTAGTCCCCCTCCTTTGTCTGGTTTCATAATCCTACTTTTATTATTAGAAAAATAATTTAAGATCTTTTCCTTCACGTATCAAATTATCATTAAACACCCTGTGACAAAAGGAGGTAGTGCCAGCACAGCTAGCTGGAATTTTGTAAATAATTATATGTCATTTGTGAATATCTAATTTATATAAGATATTTGTGTTACAAATGTATTAGAACTGCATGTCATGAGTATGTCAGACTTCTTTGTACATATAAATAAAAACAAAGGTGTCAACTGACGCACAAACTAAAATAAAATGAAAATAAATATTCCAGCCACAGGAAGCAAACAAATACTAAAAAACTTGTTTAATAGCACAACAGACTTACAATTTCTCACAGTGGAGAGACCTATAACATCTAAAATTTTTGGCATCCCTAAAATCCACAAAAACTTACAAAATCAGCCCTTTAGACCTATAGTATCAGCAAAGGGATCAAAAACGGAACCTTTGGCAGCTTGGGTGGATAGAACAGTAGGGCCAGTGGTGAGGGATGCCAAACATATTGTTAAGGACTCCTGGCATTGTCTTGAAAGACTGAAATCAAGCAGGGAAGTAGACTATTCATTTTTGACAATAGATGTCATAAACTTATTCTCTGTTATTCCACATGATAGTGGACTTGACATGTTTCAGGAGAGATTATTGAAAAGTGAGAAGGTTGACAAGACCAAAGTCAATTTATTGGTGGAAATCATGGAAACTGTTCTGAGAAACAATTTCCTTGCTTTTGAGGGGGAGTTATTCCACCAGATATCAGGTGTGGCTATGGGGGGTGAAATGCATCCCCATATTTGTCAACCTGTTATTACTGGAATGGGATAGAAAACACATTTTTGACACCCCCTACATGGAGAAAATCAAAACCTATAACAGCTTTTGGATGACAACCTAATTTTGTGTCAAGGGAATAAAAAGGAAGCCATAGAATTTGTTGAGTACTTGAATTCCACAACTTCATTTTTGAAGTTTACCATTAGATGGAGCCCTAAAGAACTAGACTTCTTGGATATACACCTTTGGGTTAATGAAGAGCATGACAAGCTTCATAGTACTATTTTTAGGAAAGAAACCTTTTCTAATACTCCATTACAACAGCTGTCATCCCCAACATCAAGGAAGTATAACAAAGGAACAGGTGGTGAGGTATTCTTGGCTCATTAGTGATAGGAGAACATTCGACAATGAAATATATATTTTGACAGGTTTTTTTTGTGGAGAAGGGGTACCCACTAAAGATTTTGACTAAAGTTAAATGTGAAATAAAAGAAAAGAGGCATGCATTATACCCACCAATATTACAAAAGAGTGGGGGCCACAAGAAGTTACTCACAAAAGTAGGGAAGGGGATTCCATTGTACTGTGGTACAACAACTTAAACCTGACTATAGTTAACATCATTTATAAAAGTTGGGACTTGTGTTTCAAACAAGAAACAAAGGTGAAACTTGGGCACAAGCTCTTGGTGGCTTATATCAGGGGTAGAAATCTAAAGAATATATTTGAAGGGCACAGAAACCAAGATAGAATTAAGCAATATAGGTCACTAATGTTTAAATGTGGGACTTGTAGGTTTTGCAAGTTCATTATTGATGGCCCGTATGTATCAGTAACTACTTCAAACTTGACCTTAAAGTGTCCTGGTAAATGTAATTGCAACCCTACCAACATGGTTTATCTAGCAACCTGTACCTCCTGCCCTGGATTTTATATAGGTAAAACCACACATAGGCTCAGGGATAGAATAAGTGAGCACGTTAGAGCCATTAAAAACAAAGATGTGCACAATGCTCTCTATCTTCACAGTGTTACATGCACTGAGTTTAAAAAAAATCTTTTTTTTGTTATAGAGTAGTGCAAAAAGAAAATGGGGGAGATGAAAAATTGGAGGTTGAGGCAAGAGAGGTAAAATGACAACTTAGACTAAATGCCACAGTAGCTCCAGGACTTAATGATGCTATTTCACTGATACCAATATTAAAACAAAGGGCTTTGGTTGTATAGATAAAAGAAACAAGTATTGCCTAGTTTGCCTATTTGCACATGTTGAATATGTACAGTAACAATTTAAAAAAGACATTTTATATATGAATTTCTTGTAAAAATATTTTTGGTTTGTTATATACAAATGAACATTTAAATGTACTGAATTGTGTTGTATGTCTTTAAATGAGATGAAGTACTTAATTGGATGCATATTTTACACTGGGTTACTTAAGGAGTGTGCTAGATGTATTGTAATTGACTCTGAAGAAGCTTGTTATATGTAAGGTGAAAGCGCTATGTGCTATTAAATAAGAAGTTATGTACTCACCATAACGTTCCATCTGAGTAGGTAAACTTCATTTGTCTGCAACCAGTGGGATACGGATCCGAGCCGGCAACTTTACAAAGCTTAGATCTGAGTTCCTAGCTCCTCCCCTTACCCATAATCCCCTGTCAACCCTGACTGACCTCAGATCAAGTTTGCCCGCAACCATTATAGCAGGTAACCAACTATCTACCCTGAGAGGTAAATCACCCTAAGTCATAAAACCATCTGAAGGTCAGGGGGACGGAGGGGGGAACGGTTGCAGACAAATGAAGTTTACCTACACAGATGGAACATTATGGTGAGTAGATAACCTCTTAATCTGAAGTAGTTAACTTCATTTGGTCTGCAACCTGTGGGACAGAGTCCCCAGCTACCTAAATCTTGGGCGGCCTTCATGGAAGGATATTCCGGAGCACTGCGGAGCCAAAAGAAGTTCTACCTCTAGAAACAATGTCCAGTTTATAATGATTGATGAAGGTATAAGATGAAGCCCAAGTGGCTGCTGAACAGATATCATCCAAGGAAACTCTGGACTTAAAGGTGGCTGATGTAGCCATAGACCGGGTTGAATGGGCACGAGCTCCCTGAGGTACGGGCCTTCCAGAAGTCTGATAAGACGTGATAATACACTGTGAAATCCATCTCGATAAGGTAACTTTTGAAACTGGTTTACCTAGATTAGATTTGGCAATGGAGACGAACAACTGGTCTGATTGCCTATGACCAGATGTCCTGTGAATATAAAACCTAAGTTGTCTACGCACGTCCAAAGAATGCAATTTGTACTCTCCTTTGTTTTGATAGTTTGGAAAGAAGACCGGCAAATTGATAGATTGGTTAATGTTAGTCTCAGAAACTACCTTCGGAAGGAAAGAAGGATTGGTCCTGAGGTAAACCCTGTCCTTGTGAAAGGCTAAGTATGGGGGGGTTTACCGAAAGAGCTTGTAACTCAGAAACTGTTCTGGCCGAAGTAATTGCCACTAAAAAGGCTGTTTTCCAGGACAAAAACTTTAGATCCACTGAAGCCGCCGGTTCAAAGGGGGGAGCCGTTAAAGCCTGTAGCACCAAGGTCAAGTCCCATGGGGGTACTACTTCCCTTACTGGAGGTCTAAGTAGAAAGGTACCCTTTAGGAATGTTTTGCACAGTTTTGAAGTAATCAAGGGACCCATTTCACTACCCACGTGATAATGAAAGATAGCTGCTAATTGAACCTTGACTGTAGAACAGCTAGCTCCCTCATTAAAAAGTCGTGAAAGAAAATCCAGCACCGCAGGCAATGGGGCTGTAAAAGGATCCATATTATGGCATTCTGCCCAGATAGAGAAACGCTTCCATTTGCTACCATAGACCTTCCTAGTAGAGGGTTTATGCGCTGCCACTAGAATGGCCTTAACAGGAGATGAGATACCGGGAGTCCTAGCTACGAGTGGAACTGGAGCAGCCAAGCCATAAGCTTGGGGCTGGCCAGGTTGGGGACTGGGAGACCTAAGGGGTGGGAGATCAGATCCGGGAGGGGATCTAGAATCCAGCGCAAATTCACTCGATGAGACCAGAGGTAAGGGAATCAAGCTTGGCAAGGCCAGAATGGGGCAATGAGGATCATCCTGCTGCCCAACCGACTGGCTTTCTGGAGGAGCCTCAGCCTCAGGGGAAGAGGAGGGTAAGCATAGAGAAGACCATGTGGCCAAGCATGCACCAAAGCATCCCTCGGGGCTTCCCCGGCAGGGGGAATGAAAGCGAAGTAATTGCTGCATTTTGTGTTTGAGGGAGTTGCGAAGAGATCGCAACAGGGCAGCTCCCAAAAGGCAAAAATTTGACTCGCTACTTGGGAATTGCGGGACCACTCGTAAGGTGAAAGGATGGTGCGACTGAGTCTGTCCGCCAGGATGTTGGTCCGACCTGGAATGTGCATTGCAATAAGAAAGCAGTTGGTAGCAATCGCCAATTCCCACACTCTCATGGCCTCTCGGCATAATGGGTAAGACCTGGTTCCCCCTTGTTTGTTGATATACCATACCACAGACATGTTGTCTGACTGGATTGCAATCGTTCCTACAGGTAGAGAGCTCTGAAGTGCTTGCAACAACAACAGCACTGCCCTCATCTCTAGAACATTTATGTGCAACAAGGTCTCTGAATCGTTCCACGTACCTTGGACCATCTTGCCCGAATAATGCCCCCCCCACCCGAGGCGAGAGGCATCCATGGTCACCATGGCGATAGGGGGGCTCAAAGCAAAGGGGTGTCCTGCCTGGAGGTCCGGCGACTGAAGCCACCATACGAGAGCCCTCCTGCAGGCCCGGTTCAGACGAATCGGGTGACTCAATGGGTACTGATGAAGGGACCATTGAACTTGCAGAGTCCACTGTAAAACCCTGATGTTCAGGCATGCCATGGAAAGAAGGTTGATTGCAGCTGCCATAGAGCCCAGGGCCCTCAGAACCAATCCCGCCGGAGATGTTGAAGATTGAAAGATGGCCTGCACATGTGCCCTCAGTGTACTCAACCGGTCGGGGATCAGGAAGACTAGTTGCTTGTTGGTGTTCAATCTGGCCCCAATAAAATCTAACATCTGAGTCGGGGTGAGAGAGGACTTGTCTGCGTTTATGGTGATCCCTAGTTGTGGAGCAAGGTTGAGGAAATAGTCCTTGGCTAAGCATAGTAGATGCCTTGTCGGGGTGGTGAGGAGCCAGTCGTCCAGGTACAGGAAAACCTGTATTCCCTGGAGTCTCAGGTGGGCCGCTATCACTGTTAATACCTTGGTGAACACCCTGGGGGCTGAGGTGAGACCGAAGGGAAGGACCCTGAATTGATAATGACTGGCTCCCAGCCGGAAGCGGAGAAACCTCCTGGAATGCTCGTCCATCAATATGTGGTAGTGCGTCCTTGAGGTCTATCAAAAACATCCAGTCGTTCACCCATAAAAGGGGGAGAATAGATTGAAGAGTGACCATTTGGAACTTTACCTTGGTTACTGACGGGTTTAATAGGGAAAGATTGAGAATGGGCCTTAGGTCCCCCGTCTTCTTTGGCACCAGAAAGAACCTGGAGTAGTAACCCAATCCAGACTGGTCAGGGGGGACGCTCTGGATGGCTCCTTTTCCTAGAAGCTGCCGAATCTCGGCAGCTGCTGCCTCCCTCTAACCGGGTGGAACATCGGGGAGGTGTTTGGGAGTGTGGGGAATATCGGAAAAGGGAATTTTGTATCCTCTGGATATGATGTGAAGCACCCAGCGGTCTGTTGTAATGGACTCCCAAGCTGCTAGGTGCCTCGAGAAACGCCCCAGAGTGGAGCAGTCGGGCAACCCCTCAGGGTTGCTGCATGGGCCGGTCAGAGAAGGTTTCTCTGGACCCAAAGTTCTTTGGTCCCTGTCTGCCTCTAGGGTGGCGTCCACTCTGTCCTCCTCTGCTGCGGAAGGACTGGGAGTCCGGAGCAGACTGGGATTGTTGCGTCTTCCAGAACCACATCTTCTGTCCCTTTTGGTTCTTAGAGAAGGACCTCTGGGGAGCAGAGAAGCGGACTCCGATGGCAGACGTCTTCCCGTCTTTCTCACTCTGGACCAAAGTCTTGCGAACTGTCTTGCCAAATAGGGCAGAACCATCGAAGGGGGCATTCGCAAAGGACGCCTTGAAGGGTTCCGCGAAATCACAATGTCGGAGCCAGGCCTGTTGCCTCATGACTAGGCCCGCTCCACTGGCTCTAGCGGCCCCCTCTGTAGCATGGGACAAAAGCCGCATAGAGGTATTGGATATAGACTTTAGAGTGGCCATGCGAGTGGAGTACAACTCTTTGTCCTCCACCGACATGGACTCTGGGGGGGGATGCAGCGTATTCCTTAATAAGGTCTCGCTGCAGCCGTATGACGTGTGCCATGTAGTTCAGGGACCTTACTGAGAAGGTCACTGAACTAAAGACCCGCTTCCCTAGGCGGTCCATCGAGCGAGACTCCTTGCTCGGGGGATGGCCCGAGAGACTCTCCTGAGCTAACTCCCTCTTTGTGGCTGCCGCCACCAACATGGCATCTATGGGGGGTCCCTTGCTCCAATGGGATCTCTCTGCCAGGGGGCTTAGGATCCTATCCGGTCATTTAGGGATTGACTCCACAGTGTCCCGCTCCTTCCACGCCCTAGTGGTAATAAGGTCCACTAGGGGGTTGGCCAGAGGGGACACCCAAGAGGTAGATGGGCCTGCTTTGAACGCTTCTAGGAACACGGACTCGTCCGAGGAAGCCTTGGGGGCGGACCCCCCCCTTATCCTAAGCATTTCCATGATGTCTCCAAAGGAGACTTCCTCAGGGGGTGATCTTGGGGAGCCCTCACCTTCATCCAAGTCCATGTCTGTTGTCAGGGACTCAGGGGAGTCCACGTGTCTCCTCTTACACTTTCGCTTGTGAGGAACTTCCTCGGGGGGCTGTCCGAGGAAGTCTCACCAGCAACCTCTTGTTCCAGGGGAACGACCTGAGGCATCAAAGCAGGCTGTCCCTGTGGCCGGGTGATGGAAGCCTGACCCAACCGAGAGGGAGTGCGGGAGGGAGCTGTAGCAAGGACAGGGGGTCCAGATGCACTCAACAAAGCCCTCTCCACCACATCAAAGGCCGAGGGAGAGCCGCTCTCTCTTGGATCTGAGAGCTGACCCCCGCTCGGATCCGATGGGTGGACTGGACCCGGAGCTGAGACCATCGGATCCGAAGGACCAGTGTGCTCCGACCTGGATGAAGCCGAAGGCACACTGAACCCCTCGGATCCGAAGCTCAGACCCCAGCTCCAAGAGCTCGGATCCGACGGACCTGACAGACTGGAGGGAAGGGTCGAAGCCGAAGTACCCGATGCTGTCGGCGCTGACCCACCCCCGGGTCCAAGGCTGCCCGGCTCCGAGCGCTCCGTACCCGGGAATTGGGTCGGAGAAGGAGCTATTGGGGCAAAAAAGGGTGTCGAGCTCCCCCCAGAGGGGGGGAGGCAGGAGCACTCCCATCTGCAGTTGGGCCTGGATGAACCTTCGCATCATCTGGTCCAAATCTGCGCCCAACAGGCTACGCGTTGATCTCCATGAGGCCACCGAGGCAGGCCGGGAGTGCCACCTCGATGACCTTGACGGAGATCGGGTCTCCTCCTCCTTGGGTCCCGGTGAGAAGCATGGGGACCGGGGCTGAGAAGGAGGAGATCTAGAAGCCCTGGAGGGAGAAGTCCGCTTAGCCGGGGGGGGCCGACGCAGAGGCCTCGGTCCACCGCTTGTGGTGCTTCTCCTTCCTCCTTTCTTTCCTGGCCTCCCTCTCCTCCGGTGCCAAAGTGGGAGTTTGAGTCCCAGCCAGGGGGAAGAGGGCAGGAGTGGCCGCCACCGAAGCCTGGGAGGCGGCCATAGAAGTGCCGGAGGCCGAAGCCGAAGGCGGATAAAAGTCCCGCCAGGATCAACTTCGACCTCCGGTCCTTCAGTGCCCTGGGGTTGAACGCCACACAGATTGAACACCCAGAGGAGAGGTGTTTAACCCCAAGGCACCGAATGCACCGAGTGTGGCCATCCACCGGGGAAAGCTTATGGCCACACTAGGTGCACTTGGAAAAGATCGGCTTGGGGGCCTCAGACATTATTTAACTAAATAAAATAAACTCACTCACACAGGCCCCAAACACACCGACACACACACACAGACTATGACCAGTGAAGGTTGGGGAGGAAAATATAACTAAAAAATACAAACATTTATCACTACAGTAAAGGGAACCTAAACACACTCAAACAACACTTAACAATTTAAAGATTAAAGCACAAAAATCTGTAGACTTATCTGACTCCACCAGGAGCTCAGAATCTTGCTGCTTTCACTAAGCGCGGCAAACTAGATCTGAGGTCAGTCAGGGTTGACAGAGGATTATGGGTAAGGGGAGGAGCTAGGAGCTCGGTTCTAAGCTTTGTAAAGTTGCCGGCTCAGATCCGAGGTTGGATCCGTATCCCACAGGTTGCAGACCAAATGAAGTTAACTACTTCAGATCAAGTGTTTTAGTATTTGTTTGCTTCCTGTGGCTGGAATATTTATTTTCATATTCTTTGTACAGATGTTTGTGTTGAAAAGGTATTTGTAAAGTGCTTGCTTGAATTGCATCAACAGTGTTCCCTACTGGCGAGAACAGAAATGTACACATACTATTGTAACTGTTTAAATGAATATGTTTTGACAGAAGAAATTGGAGGATTAACCTCAGTCCAGCAAATTTAGAAAACTATCTGAAATTAAATCACCTTATATGCCATTAAGATGTTTCATTGCAGCCAGAGACACAAAGTCTGTACTAGGAATCTTTCTGTATTGTCTTTGGGGTAAACTAATTGCTACTTTGGAAGCATGAAGAAATGCAATTGTTTTATGACTTCCAGCACCTGCCAAAGATCTGAGCAAAAGCCACTCTCTGGGTAATTTTACAGGTAGATGCTAAATACTGCCAACTGCAAGCAATGGGGGTTTGCATGAGAACTAGAAGTCAGATGACTAGAAATAATGCCATTCTGCAAGCTATCTCAGCAGTAATATTTTGATAATTATTTTGAGAAATATCCTAGTGAGTCAGAGCATTCTGCATTCTGTCTTGGACCCGAATACAAGAATCATTCACCACATCTGCCTTACTGTAAGTAAGTTATTAGGGTATAGTAACTCTCTTTGATACAGTCTGGCATATAGCAAAGCTTAGTTTAGATTTTGCTTTTCTTTATTTGTGTGAGCCTGTACTGCAATGTTACTTTAAATATTTCCTGTAGTTTTGAACTCTGTCACTGTGAATATATATATTTAGTATTGTCTTGAGCTTTTCTTATTTATTATTAAATATATTTAAACCTTTCATTGTGGCTGATCTGTGTAGAGATATTTAAGTTTTGAGAGTAGTTGCATATTTATTTGGTGGCACTGTGTGGGTCACTCCTAATAGTCTTGTTCTTGGTCAAACTACCATTTGTATTAGTATTAATATTGCACAGTAAGATTGGGCACCCTTGTTAAGGGCCCTAAAGTAGCTGATAAGGAGTGACTGGTGGCAGTGGTAACTAACTTATAGTCTTGGCAGAAAGCGGCATAACTAGCAAACCTGTGCCAGCCCTTCCCAGATGTGTGTGTGTGTGTGTGTGTGTGTGTGTGTGTGTGTGTGTGTGTGTGTGTGTGTGTGTGTGTTAATCAAACTTCAGAGAGTGTGTGTGTCAGCTACTTGGGCAGGGACACAAAGCACTGGTTGGACAGAGAATGTGCTGGAGGTCTTGGCTTGGTCACTCAGCTGAGATCTCAGGTCTATAGCTGTGCCAGTGGAGAGTCTTACTGGGGATCTGGAGGAAGAGCGAGAAACCAGCCCCAGACTGACTGTGGTCTCTGTGTGTATTAAGGGAAATTGCACTTGATGCAGAGAGATGCATTGGAAATAGTGTGTGTGTACCTGTTACCCTCCCAGTGAACATCCCCCACTGTTGACAGAGGTGACGACTGAGGCTCCGTGATTACTGGTTGGCAGTGGTGGGTAGCCACACACCCTTTTATTTTGACCATTAGTCTAAACTCCCCTTTACATATGATCTCAAAGGCATAACTCAGGGGATCAGAGGGAAGGAAAGCATTGTTATGAATTAATAGGTTTACTTCTTATTTATTATTATTTTTGAATATTATTGGATTAAATATTTTATGTCCCTCTGAGACATATCTACTTTTATGATGATATTGTTGTGAAACAATTGGTTTTATTATATATATATATATATATATATATATATATATATATATATATATATATATAAAATGTTTTTTGCATACATATTTTTTCATCTTACTTTTGCTAATTTATTAAGTGAGAACTGTTTGAATTAATTGACATTGTCACTAGGTAATAATTACAATAATTGTGGTATGCATTTTCACTGGTTATTTTAACTTGATTAGATGTGTATTGAATGAAATAGTGAACTTTGATATCTTCAGACTCTGAAGAAGCCTAGTTTGTTCAGGGCGAAAGCACTTAGTCTGTTTTCAGTTGCATATTTTTTTATAAATCTGGTGTCCATTAAATTGCTGCCATATCATTATTGGAGCTTTTTTTTTTTTTTTTTTTTACAGTTTAATGCTTTATTGTGATATACTCAGTACAGCTATAGTGTGACTGTACAGCATCACAAACGTAACAGAACATCACATCAGTACTACCACTTGAAATTTTGCATGAACACATATGCATGCATGTCAGGTCAGGAGGACAGTGATTGTGTGGCACATGACATGAGGTTTGACATGTCTTTATAGAGTGTGCTCCATGTGTTTGGTATGTGAACAATATCACAGTGACAGCTTCCTCTCTCATTGACGCTAGACTTTGTATTACTGTGGCTTCTGTACACATGGGCATAGTTGATACATTGGCATCAGTCTCACTTACTGCTGTACTATTCATTCAGATAATCTCCATTGCTATGACTTGTGCCAGATGCATGCAATACACAGCTGTGTGTAGGGAATCCACTCATAACAGTGTGTTGCTTGTAAAGGTTATCCTTATGGCCTATATCTAAGTCAGCTAGGGATGGTTTAGTCAAGTGTATCACATTTGGCACAGTGAGCTTGCACACATCTTGTCACCCATACAGAGCTAATTTTTGGTATGCTTGGCTATTAGGAATTGACAGTGCAGACTTCCCTTCAAGGTGTTGTACAAGGTGCATGTGTGATATGCCTTTCTGTGTTACACAGCTCAGTGACAACACTGATTTCATGGGTTTGATTCTTGCAGGTGTGGCTTGTGGCTTATGTGTCATGCAAACCTCTCAAATGACTAGGACTTCCCCTGAATTCAACTCCAGGTTTTACACCTTCCCTCTTAACCCCTCCAAACATTGTTTATTTATGGAAAACGGGTGGTAAATTTCCCTTATAGAATACTAGCAATCATTATAGTTGTACACGTGTGTTAATGAAGCACATGTATAATAACTTAAACTCACATATTCTGGCAGTGTCACAGATTAATGTTAATATTTTAAAATGATTCCTTATTGTGCTGGCTTCTGTCAACAGCTGTCCATAAGTCTGTTGCTATGTGTCTATGACTGTTTGTGAAGTATGCTGACATTTCAGTCATATTCAATCAAGTCAGTTTGCAGATCTTCGTAGCATGCACATACCCCCTATAGTATACACCACCCTTGCTAAATGTCCTCTCCAGTGATCATATCAGTGATGTTTATATCAAAACCATTCATCTCCACTGACATGTAACATTGTGTAACAGTCACATATATATTGCCATGTGTGATGATATAAATATACTCAGTAAGTGTAAACAACAGTATGTACTGTGCTGCCTACATATGTGCTTAATATTATGCTGCTGACTTGCCTTGGAAGTGTACATACATTGACATCCTATCTTGGGTACATTGCCATATTTTACATTCCTCTTTATTCATTCCTATCATTCATGTTTGTGGCCATTTTAATCGGCACACTTTTCTTGCTTAGTGTATTTATGACCCCATCATCTATTATTTCAGTCTATAAATAATTGTTGTAGTGTACATTGCACTGATTACACTTTTCTATAATGTGCTAATACTGCAGTTATTACAGTATTTTCACCCCGGGTAGTCATTGTGGCTGTCCATGCAATCTTCGCAGAGCAGGTTTGCTCATAAGCAAACTTGCATGCATCTTCTTTCTGTGTTTATGCTTCTCTGTATGATTTCCTGGCTGGCAACACTGTTGCTAGCCACAAAATATCACTTGTATTTGTGTAAGTGCAATGTGCGGCATGCACATGTGATTAGCACAGCTGCTTATCGCACTAACATGTAAACTCTATGTAGGCTTCGCAGGGTCTACACAGAGGGCAGAATTCACGATGGCTTGCATGGAGTCTAAGAGTCGTGTAAGATGCAGATGCACAGCGATCCAGGAGAACAGACCAAATACCATGTAAGCAGCTAAAACATCTCTTACACGGGCAGGGCGTGGATATGCTAATTACCTCACTTGCAGCCAAAAGGCATGCAAATGAGGTAGATTAGTGATCCACGAAGCTGAAACCAGCCCGTGTAAGAGTCGTGTTAGGTGCAGAAATGTACTCAGTTGACAACTGAGTACGTTTCTGCAAATAACACAATGGAGCCATGTCAGCTCCAAATAAAGTGTGCATATGTGTCAGGCAGCATGCCAATGGCCAAATATGTGGCCATTGGCACGGTAACCCGATGCAAACATGAAAAAAAATAAAAATATTTTTCGGCGATCGGCGATGTTTAAATGCAGCGCAGCCCCACGCAAACAGGCTGCGCTATATAAAACATAAAAATAAAGGTTTTAAACCCACAAATGTGGGTTTTATGCAATGCATGGATTTACAATGCAGGGACTAGCAGACTGAAAACAACATGGCCACCGTTTAGTGGTTGCTAAGAGGGGAAGCTGAGTGTAAGACATGTAACTAAGCATTAGTAGGCAATCCTATGTAAATGAGTGGTAGGATAGTGAATCTCACTGTCACATAGCAAATGAGCACATTCCGTGTAGTGTAAGAGTTAGATAAGGGGGAGTAAGAGAGTAGGGGATAGGTGACATCACAGGGGGGAATGTCAGAAAGAAATCAAGCTCATTGGAGCAAAGTGGTATGTGAAAGATGTCAGTCACACAGCATAGAAAGAGGAGTGTC
Organism: Protopterus annectens; assembly: GCF_019279795.1. Taxonomy (NCBI): domain Eukaryota; kingdom Metazoa; phylum Chordata; order Ceratodontiformes; family Protopteridae; genus Protopterus; species Protopterus annectens. Next base: position 708,662,182 of record NC_056725.1, read on the forward strand.
AACAGATAAGCATGGGAAAGTCAAGAAATGGAAGGTGTACACTGTGGCTAACACCAAAGTTTCTTGCTGTGCGTGCATGCGCGCATGTGCGCGCTGGGAGGCGTGAGTAAGACAGAGTGCGCGTGTGTAAGCGTGAGTGCTCGCGTGTAAGGCAGAGTAAGCATGTAGGAGCCTGTTTAAAGATCTGTAAACCTGTTTGCGCTGGTGTGCGCACGTTTTAACCAGAATAAGCAGATTCTAGTCTGTGTAAGCATGTGTGCGCGTGGTAGCCACTGTGAGCATGTTTTCGCTGGTATGCGCGCTGCTCCCCCCTGAGGAAACAGAGGAAAAGGAAGCAGAAGAAATAGTAGGAAGCTAGCAGGGAATACTGGTAGAGCTAGCAAGTGAAAACAATTAGAAGCAGGCAATTACACAGGCAGAATACTAGCCCAGCCCAGCACTTTAAACACTTCAAACAGCAGTGCAGTATGTTTCTCTCAAGAGACACTGCAAGACAGGAGTAAGCTATTAGAAGTGAAAACTGAAAAAGCTGCACTCAGACCAAACATGCTAGGGGCTGCCATAGCTGTTATAAGGAGACATAGGAGACTTGCTGAGGGTGGTGACAATGCAAATGTTGCCAGACAACCCACAGTGAGGAGACAGAGAAGAGTGTACAGGCCCAAGGTCACCTACCAGGGGTTACATGAGCTGGAGATAGTGGAGTGCTATAGAGTGGACAGAGACCTCCTGCAGCAAATTGTTGAGCTGTGCAGGCCACGCCTCACACACAGAACCAACAGAGGGGAACCCATCCCAGTGGAAACCAAGGTATGTGTTGGCCTAAGAATACTAGCAACAGGTACCTTCCAGAGACCAACTGGTGATATGATGGGGATCTCACAGGCATCAGCATCCAGGGTACTGCACCAGTTCCTGGATGCCATATCGGCACATGTCGGAGATCATGTATATTTCCCCAATTCCCATGAGGCATTGGCCAGCAATATGTGACTCTTCCAGCAAATAGCGGAATACCCTGAGGTAGTAGGTGCAATAGACTGCATGCATATATGCATCAAGGCACCAGCTGGTGAGCGGGGTAGGGCCTACATTAACCGCAAGGGCTTCCCCTCCATCAACTGCCAGGTCGTGTGTGATGCCCAGGGCATAATAACGAATGTGTGTGCTGGCTGCCCTGGAAGCTACCATGATTCCCATATCTAGCATCTGACACAGCTGTACCAGACATTTGCCAATGGGGACATCCCACATGGTCACTTAGTGGGGGATGCTGGATATGCACTGGAGCCATGGCTGATGACACCCATCAGAGGCACACGCACAAACACGAAATGTAATAGAGCGTGTGTTTGGGCTGCTCAAGTCACGGTTCCGATGCCTGGGCACATCTGGTGGAGCCTTGCAGTACTCACCAACTACATGTACCCAAATTGTCATGGTATGTGCTATGCTACATAATATGATTCTGCGAAAACAGCTGCAGCAGGACCAGCATAGGGGCAGGACAAACAGTCCTCCACCATTGCCAAGGCCATCACAGGCAGAGCGTGACTCGGAGGAGGAACAACCTGAGCCTGTCCCAGTAGGCAGAAGGAGCCGTGCCCAGTATGCCCTGGCCTTGGCAAAGAGGCAACGCATAGCACATACACTGGCTCAGTAGGATCCCTGGAAATGATACCCCTCTCTGACTCACTCATATAGTAAAAGTGACACCTAACATGACACAACCTGCTTTCAAACATGTACAGGGAGTGTAGTATGTGCATCCGACATAGGCAGCCCTGCAGCACCACCTGAGGCATGACTGCCATGTGTTAAGCAATGTAACACCATATAGTATATGCAAAAATGATGACCCTGCCTAACATCTCACCCTCACCAAGCATGATGCCACACTATGAAGACAACAAGATCAAGTACAATAATTGGCTGAAGTATTGCTGTTAGTCAAAGGGGAACAAATGGCTGACAGCCTGGGATGACATGCCGAGCAAGACATGATGCTCCACCTGCTAGGGATGGTACACACCCAGCACACCTGGCTGTGTGGATACTGGCAAAGGCTGTTGTCACCCCCCACTGTGCCTTGAATAGGTAAGGCTGGAAACACAAACCCACCACCACAGGTAGCACAAGGGATAACAACCTGGACGTAATGCTACCCAATGCCAGAAGTCTAAACTGCAAGATGCATGCAGACCAAACCCACCTCAGCATGGAGAATGGTAATATCTGTTCTGTAACAGAAACCTGGGTCAAGGCTCAGAAGAGCACCCTAATACTACCAGGTTATGCCTTATACCATGATTTACAGCCCCAAAACATGGAACAAACTACAATAGGAGTGTGGCTATCAATAATTGTCAAGGATAACCACACCTCCAAGTTGGTACCACAGCAAGAAGCAGCATGGACTATCCACGGGCAAGTAACAGTGGCTCAAACTGCGTCCCAGTTTGCAGCCTGCTAGAGACCATCCTCCCAAACCCAGGAACCCCAGTCAGCCTTCCTGAAGACACTGCAGAGTATGAATGTCTCACCAAATACCAAACAAGGCACACACAAATTATGACATCGGTGGTAATCCATTACGTACGGAAGAAGTAATCAAGGACCTAGGGACAGAAGTGGACAGTAACCTGTCATGTGACACTCACATTGCCAAGGTGGCCAGGAAGACCTGCTATATTGCCCACCTTAACATGAAAGGATGCACATGTAGATCAAGAGAGGTCACTGTGCCCCATACTCTTCTCTTATCAGGCCCATACTTGAGAACAATGCCACATTTTGGAAGTACCTTACCTGACACCTGCAGCAGTTAGAAAGACCCCAACCGTACCTCACCAAGAGGATAAAGGGTCCAAACATTTGTCATCTGCTGCCTGGCTGAAGAAACCCCAGCCCAATTCACATGCATACTGCCCAGTCAGAGGCGATGTATGCCTGATGTACAAGGCCATGTCCAATCCAGAATGAATGGACATGCTCCACTGCAGAAACTCCAAATCCAGCATAGACACCACAGTGAGATATCTGAACCTCAACACATAGATAAATAGGATGTGCTGGAGGGACAGATTCATAACCCAGAGGCTCCTTACACTCTGGAACAGAATTCCAGTCCATGATAGGCTGAGCTCCACACTCATACTCAACAAGAGAAATCCGGTCAAGTGCATGGGAGATAGTAGGTGTACACTGGGGGCCATCTCTGTGTCACATCTAGTAAAGTAAACCCTAAATGGGCATAATATGCACATTGCAAGGTGTGTCGAAAGCCACACACAGTCTGTCTAGGCTCAAACATGGCCAGGGCAGATAGCCTAGTATGAACCTATGAACCTATAACAATACAAATTGTGCAGGACACAAAGGATAATCACACAGCTGTCCTAACTGATGGTAGGAACCATGGTGATAATCCACAGATATGCGCTGCATTACTCAAATATCACAAACAATACACCAAACTCACACACATTGCCAACATCCAACCTAACAGATTCTTTGCAAACTCCCCACCAGCGCCAAACTACCAAATATCTATCCCAGCAGAGTGCTGGCCCCCTGACATTGCAGATGCTGAGGTAACAGCCAGTATCTACAAAGCAAACCACACAGCATCAATGGTACCAGATGGTGTCCTGGGTTGTGTCCAACAAGAACTGTAAGAAGAATGGAACACCAAATAGCACTACTGATCACTCTCAGTCTTACCACAGGATATGTACCCAAAGAGCAGTGTACAGCAACAGTGGTCCCTCACCACAAAGGTGGTGCCTGAATGGATACTGCAAACTATCACCCCTCAACCCTGACTATCTTGGTTGGCAAAGTAATGGAGAGGATGATCATGGACCCCAGGAATAATGAGATGGGGTACCTACAGACATTGGACCCTACCCAGTGTGGCTTTCATAGGGCAGATCCTGCCCCTTACACATGTCTGACTCATGTGAAACACGCACCAAGGCCATTGATGAGGGGAATGTGGTTCACACAGGCTATCTGGACCTTGCTAAACCCTTCCATACAATACCCCAGTTGTTCAGTACAGATAAGCTCACCAGCCTAACTATAAACCCTTATCCAAGTAGATGGGTTGCAAACCAGCTCAAGGACAGAACTGACCTGGTCAGAAATGCTGCCGCCATGTCAGACTACAAACCAGATACAACTGGCATCCCACAAGGCACGGTCCTGGGACCTCTCTTGTATGGTATATATGTCACATAGGTACAGGCCAACATGGAAGGACTGTGTCTGAACAGGGTCGCAGATGACTACAAACTGCCCACCATATCGGACCCTCCAGCTGACACAGGAATCATACAAAAGGCACACATAGAAACAGACAAGTGGTGCCACAGCCATGTCAACAAGCAAAATCCAGAATAGTGTATAGTCATCCCCTGTGGAAACACAGTACGTGGCCACAAATTACCACATAGGTGTTAACCCATTAAGTACATCAGGAGCAATAAGAGACCTGGGGACACAAGGTGATAGATATCCTGCATGTGACAACCATGTGTCTGTAGTGGTTACAGAAACATACCATATACCCACCTAATCATGAAAGTAAGCACAGCTAGGTCAGGGGAGGTCATTGTGCCTCTCCAGTCATCCATCTGTAGCCTCACAATTGTGTACAATGGCCCTTGTGGGATGTATCTTAGCAGACACCTGCATAAACTGGAAAGACCCCACAAATACCCCACCAGGAGGATCTCAAAGCTGTAACAGATGCCATGTGTTGCCTGATTAAACAAACTGCAGTCCACACAGTGCCATACCACCTGGCTAGAGGTGATCTGTGCCTGATGTATAAAGCCATGACCAAGCTGGAATCAATGGACATTTGGCACCATGTAAAATCTGAATGCTGGTGACCTATGCACATGACAGGCCTGAACCCCAGCACTGACATAAACAGAACATGCTGTACCGATTGGTCCATAACCCAGAAGCTCACTCCACTCATGACTAAACTCCCAGTACAGGTTATCCAGGGAGTCCCTCATTGACTGTCATCCAGAGGAATCATGATGACTGGATGGGAGATGGTAGATGTACCCTGGATATCACCTGTATGTCATGGATAGACAGAGGCACAGCACACTAACCTTGAAATATGTCATGGCAAACACCAGCAAATATGTGTGTTGAAAGACAAACACTTTCTGACTAGCATTACAAATGGCCTAGGGCACATGGCCATTGTTTGTCACTGTCCACACAAGTTGTGGAATACATTAACAATGTCGGACAATCTTGTTCTATGTTGTCCATATTTGAACAAAAAGCAACATGGTCATATCAGCACAACTGGCCCTCAACCAGTCTGGTGTGCTCACTATAAATATTACAAGCAGTGATAGGACTGAAACCAATGATACTGTCCACCACAGTGAAAGTACTGAACCAGTACACTATACGACAATACACTGTTTGGTCAGTATAAAATGATGTTGACAACTGTATGCAAACTATCCCATGGCAACCCTGCAGGCACAGCATAATGCCTGTCAAGTTCAGACACAAAGTAGTTGGGCAGTAAGAACACAACCTGATGTCCAACACTCAACTGTACATGTAAAATATAGATTAAGTCCACACACAAACACAAATGTGGTGGACCACAGATCTCAACATATGGAAAGTTCACACTGGGCATGCTCGCACACTTAGATAAATAAGACGTGTCAGTCAAGAAGACATATAAACTGTGAACTGGGCATGCTCACACACTTAGGCCATGTCACAGTTCAGCAGTCGCACACACATATCTGGCATTTGTATGTGTTAATACAGGAACCTCCCACAATACAGAAATCTGCCGAGTGCACACAGTGAAATTACAACAGAGACATAAGTAAAGCAGTGGATCCCACTCATATGCAAACATCTTCCACAGTACACAAGTTTTTCATAGAGATAGGGAAAGCTATGGCAATAAAGATGCAAAAACAGTTTATGAGCAACAGATACTTGCATCTGACAGGTAAACATATGGCCGTAGAGTTCAATACTAGGCTGTTGTCCCTAGGGAATACAGAAGGCTATCCACAGTGTATTTGGCGTCTGCCTCCACAGTACAGTAGGCCACTGTGCCTCTGCAAAGTTAATGCATATATATCCTCTCCCCCTTACTGATGGATAGTAACAGATGTACATACCTCTTCATAAATAATGATGTCAGCACACTATACATATGTCAGGAGCACAAATGATACCCAGTTATTTGAATAGCACTCTCAGCTACTGCGTCTCCCACAAGTGTCATAACATAGTTAGGTAGGGGTTTGAATCCTGCAAATGCTCAGTGTGTGTGTGTGAATGTGGGGGGGGGGAGTAGGGTGTGTGCAATTCTATGTGTAAGAGAAATGTTCCTTTTGGCAACTAGTACAACACACCACATGCTGCATATTCCACTGTCTAAACACTGATGATGTCAGCACCCTATAAGGACAGCAGGAGAAAACAAGCCTCCCAGTAATGCAAATAGCACACTCTGCTACTGTGTCTCTCACAAGTGTCATAACATAATTAGGTAGGGGTTTGAATCCTGAAAATGCTCAGTGTGTGTGTGTATGTGGGGGGAGTAGGGTGTGTGCAATTCTATATATAAGAGAAATGTCCCTTTTGGCAACTAGTACAACACACCACATGCTGCATATTCCACTGTCTAAACACTGGTGATGTCAGCACCCTATAAGTACAGCAGGAGAAAGCAAGCCTCCCAATAATGCAAATAGTGCGCTCTGCTACTGCGTCTCTCACAAGTGTCATAACACAGTTAGGTAGGGGTTTGTATCTTACAAATGCCATGTGTGTTTTTGTCACACAGTTTGTCCATGTGTGTGGGGTGTTGTTCCCAATATTGCACAACACAGATTATATCAGTAATGTCAATGCACACATGATGTATGTGTGTGCCACATACACATATGTACCTGTGACCTTCAATAGTTCCCATGTCTGAAGCCTGCCTCATGTGAATACATGGAATTTGCATTAGACAACTTTATGACTGTGGTTTTATGTGCGGGGGCTGCATGTGGTATGTGAATATACAGTGTGAGTTGTATATGGTGTCATCCTACCAGCGAGGGATACACGTCTGGTCTGGAGCATATAGTCCACATGTTGTTGATGAACAGGTGCAGCATGTTTTCACCTCTTGTGGGAGTGGTAACATTGTTCCATAGCAATTCAGTGAATAAATGCTAGGAACCTTTCAGCTAGGGTCTTGGAGCTAGAGTAATGCTCACACTCTATGTTTGGGTAGTTGCAGTCCACCCATGTTTGTAGAGACCATCATATTCCCAGTGTTGTCAGGAAGGTCAAGTGGGTTTCCTGGGTATGGGAGGGTGGTGTGTGCCAGGCTATGAACCCGAAGGCAGTCTAACCCACTGTAAGTTGCACATGGATAGGCTCTGATGCTTTGTGCTGTGCCACCAACCTGGAGGTGTGTGTATATGTGGTGACTTTGGATACTTCCCCCTGTTCTGGTTTGGTGCATGTTTAGGGGACGACAAGCATGGTATGAGGTATAACCTGGCAGTGATGGGGTGCACCTGGGAGCCTTGAACCAGGATTCTGTTACTGCACAGATATTGCTGTTCTCCATGCTAAGGACAGTTTCCAGTGCATGCATCTTGAGGTTTACACTGCTGGCGTTGAGTAGCATTACTATTAGTATCCTATCCCGTGTGATACCTGTGGAGGTGGCTATGTAATTTGAGCCTTGCATAAAAAGGCACTATGTGTGTAGCAAGAGCCTTTGCCAATATACAAGGGCCCATGGGTGACAGGTGCAAGCTGGCCCTAGCAAAGCATCATGGCTTGTCTAGCATGTAATCCCACGCTGACAGGCATTGGATCCCCTTTGAATGACACCGAAACATAAGCCAACTGTAAAAATTGATCATCCTGTCTACATATTGTGGCAGCATTCTTGGTGAGGGTAAGATGCTACTCAAGGTCAGGGTCATACCAGCCTGTGCCACATGTTCAGAGAGCCCCTCTATGTCCCCTATCATGTAGTCCAGGGAGGTACGTCACAGGTCATTCACACTGGCACGGACAATGACTGAGTCATATTTGTACATGCCTTGGCATGACCTGTATGCTTGTGTTATGTGGTGGATCATAGTGCCTGACGGGCATCTCACCGTGACCTTCTCTTTGTTCAGCCTGGTGAGTGGGACCTCAGTGTACCTGACAATAGAGGTACCTATTACAACTGTAGCAGGTGTGTTGTTTAGCCTTATGGGCTGTGACTGTTCGGCACACAGGCTTTGTGAGCTATGTGTTGCACGTACTCTGTTCTGGCGTAACGTTTGCTTGTGTGTCTGCTTCGGAGGTGTCTGCTGCTCAGGCAGGATGCTATTCTGAGACTCCAAGAATGTTCCTGTGTGTTTATGTGCTTGGATTGCTGTCGTGGTATGTCTATGTGAGACTGGTATTGTATTCACTGTAGTATCCCACTCCACCTGACAGGTTATGCCAGTACTGAATTACGAGAGCTTAGCCCCCAGTTTGGCTATGTGGTTGCATCTCTCACATGTGTTGTAAGTTTATGGGAAGGGGAGAGGGTTGTCTGTGTACATGAGGCAGCTGTAACATTGCCACATGACTCACAGATTCACCAACTGGACCAGAGAGGAGATTGATAAGTGACCTTTGCACATGCTACCATAGTATTGTGAATTCCATAATAATTAACAACACATAGGGCCAATGGGGAACAAGGTACTCAAGGTGAGTATGTGAGGGTGTAGTGCTTCTGATTTGTTAGTGCTGGCATATATAAATGCTTTTGTGAACAAATGCCGGGTAAGTCATATGCAATGTGTTACAGGCAACTTACATGCAGACAGGACAAACAGTGACGTTCTGTCAAGTGAGACATGGACATCAGTACAGTAAGCAATACAGATGTCATGAGGGATCCACAGAGGCGCTGTAAATCTGCACTGCAGGTGGAATCAGTGTTTCAGGGAAATAACAAGCAAACATGCATACAAACAAAGCTACAGTCAGCAGGCCTGGATCTAGTCTATGCTACTACAAACAAGGTGTACCACTTCCAGTAGGTAACAGTGCAAATATGCAGGCACTATAAGCCTGTACCCAGAAATTCACAGGTCAGACGGGCAGGGCCCAGCCTCACCTCCCACAAGTGTACAGACCATGTACCTTCGTAATATAGAATAACCGGCCTGAAACCCAAGTGCTCATACCTGAACTAATACATATTTCGAATAACAGACACTGAGCTCTCATTCAGCAGTTCCAAACTTAGTAGGATGTATGCTACCTGTCCTGGCACCACAGTATCCTTGACATTTATGGAGACTCTCCCTCCTGTCATAGTTAGTTCTGTGTTTTGGGGATGTCAAGCATGGTATGAGGTGTGACCTTGTAGTGCTAGGGTGCTCTTGTGAGTCTTGAACCTGTTGTGTATTACTGCACAGATATCAACATCCTCAAACATCCTCATTGCAGAGTTGAGTCTGGACAGCATGCAACTTGCAGTTTACATGTCCATCATTGAGTATCAGTACTTACATTTTCTTATCCCCTGTGCTACCTATGTAGGTGGCCTTCTGTTGACAGCCTTACCACCAGTATGCAAAGATGTGCAGACATTACACTATGGTAATTACTATGGGTGTACAAAACAATACAATGACAATCATACTGTTACTGCATCAGGCATGCTGGGATATACCCACAATGATATAATTACACTGTACTGTTGACAACATGATACTATTACTACACTTCTATGTAGTCACCCTGTGCATCAGCACCATGTTAACCTGTTGCTGCACCGATGTTACAGATTGCAGGACGTGGCACAGTTTCATCATATGCACAGGGTGTGTACTTGGTATGCCTGAGTCTGCCACTGATACAACCAATTGACATGTATGTGTGTATGTGTGTTGGTGAGGGACAGCAGTACAAGATGGGGCAATGTTGATGCAGTGTGTGCGTGTATGCTGTAGCCCTAGGTGTTATCAATTCGTCTGTGTGTATGCATGCACACACTTCCACCTCATGGATGCCATATACAGGTGTTTGTGGACAGCCACAGACTGTACATGCCAGGTCATACAGATCACTGTCTCTGGCCACGGACACGGTACCTGTGCCTGGCAGGGGTGCTACGGACAGTATCAGGTACTAAGCCAGACTGGGTACTGTCATCAGAAGCAGGTGGTTGGTGACTGGAGACAGGTCCCTGTTGGGACTGTCCAGAGCCACGTGCACGTGGTCTCCTGGGGCAGTCTGATGACAGCACAGACCCAGCATTGCTGGGGCTGCTGCTGGCACTATGGGAGCAGCCGCAGGCCTGTTGTCATCCGTGACGACTGCCAGCTGCTGCTGTTGCTGGCATACGCCCACGTCGACGCCTCAACCATCCACCATTGCCCTGGCTCATGGGCATGTAGTTGTGGAACAGATCTAATGTGTCCCCCAAATGTCTGTCAATGACCTCGGTGAAATTATGGATGGCAGCTGCAACATCACGCATACTGTCATTCATAGCTGTGTGACATGCTCTCAGCTCCCTCAGACCCTGTCTGGTGTACCGTTCCATACGTGACTGTGCCTGCATTACAGCCCAAAACATAGCTGAGGTTGAAAGACCTCTGTGGGCACGTCTGACAGGGGCAGTACACCCACGTATGCTCCCATGAGAATCCCTGGACATCTGCCTGTGTGGTACCATGACAGGACCCTGGCCGTGGCTGTTGTGTGGGGATGCATGTGCCACCGATACCACATTACCCTGGTCAATGACCACTGTATCCTGTCCATCACCTAGGGACATTGGTGACAAAGGATGCATTGGCAGGATGACTGTGCGCATTGATGGGGTCGACAGCTGTGTACTGTCAATTGGCTGACCAACGACAGACCCTGGCACACCTCCCTGTGCCATTACACAGGTATCATCATTATCACTATCCATGGCAGCTGATTCAGGTTCCCTGCTGCACAACACCAGAGCAGCACCAGAACCTGTGGGAGTAAGACAGGAAACACAGTTTACAATGTGTACACAATGTTACCACTGATACACACAGGCACACATGCACACATGCATACAGGTGCACATGCACATTCCTCAGTATATGAGATATCAACACACAGACACAAACACACCTGCAATCAAACACATAGCACTACTGCTTGAGCCTATTATTACTATTAGTATCAAGAGTATTGAAGGTATTGTTATTACACACTCACCAGCATGGATAGGCTGCCTTGCTGTTACACCAGAGGGACCTGCAGAAATGAGACATTTATTGTCAGTCGGCACAACTGTGCCATTGATACTGTGAGTATGATACAGTTCAGTAGTACAACAGTTGGCTTTCACAGGTCTACTGCTGATATTCAGAATATCACTCTTGCACAATAATTACCGAGATAACAGCTGCAAACCGAGGACACACCTCACACATGCATAAACTGCCAGTGTACAGAACAGTCAACTATACATATGGCATGTTACCTGCATGCTCCGAGTCCTGCTGCTGGGTGTCTCCAGCCTCCATCATTATGCATGTATGCTGCAGCTGCTGTTGCTGTTGGGCTGGAGCCACAACACTTAGGAGTAGTCCCTCCAGTCTGATGAGGGGGGGGATGTATAGCCACCCCACCACCTGTGGCAAGCTGTTGCCTGTGGATATCCGACGCATGCTGACGGACATTTCTAATTAAATCACTGCAGTGATGGTGTACCTGCTCATATGTCCGGTTATGCGTGCCTGTGTCATTTACCAGACGGACCAGGTTTTGCCATAGTGCAGCCCTCTCCTGCTGGTTCTGGCTGGTGCGGGAAAAGAGTATTGCGAAATCCCACACCAGGCTCTGGTGTATCTCCTCATTCTCCGCAGCGGAGTAGGTAGGGTTTCGCTGGTGAACCATAGCCCTGAAAAGGAAAAGAAAAATATGTCAGCAATATATGTCAGCAAAATATGGCACACATAATACACATAATACTCGACTGTAGTGATATAACTTAACTCCCATATATAGCATCTGTCTGTCTATTGGGGGATGCACATGTAAATGACCAGATATCAGTGCTCAGCCGACAACTGTGCAACAGTACCTGGCACACTCCATAAGACACACTAGTATACTCCAGCAGTCAGCACACTGATTCAGGTCCAATGCACAACCTCACACTGGGGGTTTGTATCAAGGTACTGTATGGGGAACATTATCAACCCATGTACTGCGTGCAATGCACGTTACATATTTCACTGGTAATGCACACTATTCTTACTTGCCATAACCCTACCTACACTGCAGTCACATACAGGGTAACACAGCACAACATATGGCAATGCAGTATGTTTGGATCACAATACCTCACACATATGTCTCTGGCCTCACACCAAGGACACACACTACCATAACAGACAGACAGTCATGGTGAGCAATCACACCATTACATAACATGCACCCAGTCACTGGCACACTTATTCCACTTCACATAGTTGGTTTGCAATGGGTTTGTGGGTGTGCATTGTGTCTTAGTTAGGTAGTATGCTATTGGCCCTGTGCCTACAGCAGCATACTGTTATGCTACCCTGCCCCTTGTGACACATGTGATGTGATCATACCTGCTCCTGTCAAACAGTTACACAGGGTGACTCATATGGCATATTACCTATCTGCATAACATTCAGCAGGGGTATGTCTGACATCTACTCACGGGGAGCCTTGCTTCTTAATGCTGTGTGGTTTACTCCAGGGTATGTCTTATCTGTGGGTAGGAACCTGTACCTCCAGCATGTGCTCTTTACTGCGGTGACAAGGATGACAGACATAGGTCATTTAGGTTGTGGATGTTGTGAGGTGTTACCATGGTTGTTGGACAACTGTCATGGGTGTGACTTAACTATGTATATCCAGCAGTGGTAACCTCTATGTAGGTAGTATGGGTGCACTCTGTGGTCTTGTCAGTCACTCTGCATAGGTAATGTGTTTGAGTGCATTGTCACAGTTTCTTACATATGACTGTGTCCTTCTCCATATCTGTAGCTGTCATGGGAGGTACATACCGTGTAGGACATTGTGGGGTGTAGAGGGGTACAGTGACCTACATGTCCATAGCTGACACACCATGTCTGCTGATACTTACCATGTACAGGTATTACAGGACTAGTGTGCCACTGTGAATTTCAATGGGGAGCCTATTGTACACTTGTTGCCCCTGTTCCCCCTGTCACATGCAGTGGTGGGCAGGCAAGCACATATGTGGTGGTTACTGGTGTGTTTTGGAATGGGGTATGGTACTCCAGTATCCACACTGGTGTTCACTCCATGCCTTTGTCACCAGGCACCTGTTGCAATACATCTGCACACATGTGCCTCACTCAGTATATAGATATATATATATATATTTATATATATATATATATATATATATATATATATATATATATATATATATATATATATTTATATATATATATAGATATGGAGAGAGAGGGGGGAGAGAGAGAGAGAGAGACAGAGGGAGGGAGAGAGAGAGAGGGGGTGGGACAGAGAGAGACAGATAGTCATATACAGACATATCTGTAGACAGTCAGATCTGTCTGTATATGCATATGTATCTACATATATCTATATATGTATGTGTGTATTACATATATATGTATGTACATATTCTATCTATCTATATATATATGTCTATGTATTTCTATATCTCTCTCTATCTATGTATACATATATGCATATATATCGGTATACATACGTATACATATGATAGATATATATATAAACCTTTTTATTTACACATACATATACACACACTAACGTACTGATAAACATCCATTACTGTACAACCTACATTGTACATTGCACTACAACCTACATTGATATGTGCACATAGTTACCTTCACATACATATGTATGTACAGCCTTCAATGACAGTTGCAGTATGTCCCCTGCCCTATGCACATCTTCATATACATAGATACAGACCAATAACACATATGGAGGGCTCACAGTATGTAGATTATTATATTATTACTTTACATTACCTGTGATTGTTACAGCTGTTTGTGTTGGCTTTGTGATGGTTGGCCTGCTGCTGCTTCTCTTGCCAGCTTCAGTTTGGCTTGGCAGTGTCAGGTTGTGATGACAACTTGTTTGTTTTCTTGTTTTAAATTTTCTTTCTTTTCTCTCTCTCTCTCTCTCTCTCTGTCTCTACCTCCAGAGGGTGCAATGAAAGTATTGCATGTGTGGACTGGGAGTACAGGATGCTTTTGTAGGTATCTGCACATGTCCATGTGATGGCCTCTGCACCAATTGTTAGCCAGCATTTACTAATTGCATGCAGCCTGTTGTGTAGTGATTGCAGTTCTCACTGTGATTTCAGGACAGTGCTATAAAAAGGTTTGTTAGGTAGGCGTAGCCCTTTCAGATTATCAGGGTGGGGACCATGCTGGTATGCTGTGGACACTGTTCTGTGAGTGTAACGGTTGGTACATCTCTCATATTTCAGGCTGTGTTGTAGACACTGCAGTGCATGTTGTACTGTAACCTGAGTATTCCTTCCTCCAGTTTCCTCTTCTCAGTGTGTATGTAAACTGACACCTAAGACTAGAAATACTATGTACATGGGTGTGTGTGCTTTCCTGTGGGACTTGTGGTGTAACTGGTATATAGCAATGGCTCTTGCAATTTGTTGCTATGGCTTCAATATTTGCCCTTTACATTCACTCCTTTTATGCCTGCTAGGTGTCTTTACTGTAATGTGTTGCTATGGCTTTCCTATTTTCCATTTACATTCACACCTTGTAATGCTTGCTATATCTGTTTGAGCAGCAATTCCCTATGTGTTTGTTGTGGTAGGGTGGTACTGCATGCAGTGTGGTCTGGCCATGGTGTGGGCCTTGACACCTAGAAGGGTATTTGATTATGCTGCTGAGCAGGCCTCAGATACTCTCAGGTGCATCTTTTATCAGCCTCGTGGAATGGTATATATCAGTGGGATACACCCATGAAATTTTCTGATATTCTGCAGTTGTGACTGTGGGTTATTTTGAGCATATGTATTACTACACCATTTGTGACGTGCAAGTGGTGCATACTTTCAGTAATTCATAGTTACCATTGCATGTGTTGCAACACCTTTCTGCCTACTGTTAGTATATTTCACAGGGAGTCAGTGGGGCACAGTTAACATTTGTTTTCAAATCAGGGACATCCGTGTAACTCAGTCACAGTTGCTATGTCTGGGCTCTTAACTATTAAAATATGGCAGTGTTTATCCTGCTCTGAGTATGTGTGTGGCTTGCAAGGTGCTACTGTGACATTACCTACTAGCTACCAACTAGCATGACTGTTTCTCTTCACACACTAATATTTTACAAATCCACTAGATTTGACAGTAAATATACATGACATGCTTTGTGTACTAGAGTTTCTATATTCCCTTTACATTCATTCCTACTATTTCATGATATATTTCTTTCAGCACAATGTTCTTGTATAGCAGTCATGGCTTAGTGGTAAGTCATGCAGACTACTGTTTCCAAGGTCCTGGGTTTGAGAATGACAGTGGGATTTTATTTTGCTTCTGAGCAGACTACAGGCCTTGTCATTCAGAGTGACTAAGGCACTTTTAAGCAGTTGTAAGTGGGGTAGCACTGGTTTGCACGAAGCTCATGCATGCGCACTGGCATTTAGCTTCGCACACACACGCGTAGCTAAGCGCACACAAGCACATACCCGTTTACAACTGCTTAAAAGTGCTTACTCTTACGCACACCTGTGCTAATTTCTTTTAAAGAAATGAAAATGGGAGACAGGAAAGTGGTGAAAAAGGGGTCACAAAAAGGGTAGGACAGTAGGGAAACAAGCTCAGGATTTGCAGTAAGGGTGTAGGAACGTCCCATAGCTGCATATTTCTTTATCAGCAACAGCTGTGCATACATGTGTAATTTGGTGTGAAATTTGAAACCTTCCACCCCTGAGAGAGGGGTGAGGACAACAATATTTGTTGTACAGACAATTGTAATTGCCAGTTCACATGTCCAGAAGACATGTCTGCGAAATGGGCAGCTATGTATGGGGCGTAATTGTTTTGTGGGAACAGAGTGCCTCTTTTTTTTTTTTTTTCAGGTGAGAGTGGAATGTCAGGTACGGGAAGAAGGTATAGTTGGGGAGGTAGGTAGGGGAGGTTAACAGACAAGACAAACAAGATGCATACAGGGGTGGTGTATGACACATGTGGGGGGAAACACAATTGACAGGGATGGATGTTTGGATATCTCGAGCCCATGAGCCCACAGATGGCAACAGTGGAACTGAGATCCCCACCCATGGGCAGTTGCCACTGTGCCTTCACTGCCCAGGACGGGGCTGTGCTGGGGGCTGTGTAGGACGGGCAGCAGGCACGCCCGTGAGTTGTGCCACCCGTGCCTCAAGCTGGTGTAGGGGCTCAAGCACAGAATGCCTGATCTCCCTAAGCACCACAGTCCGGACACTACGGAGGGTGAGTGGATGTTCTCCTCCGGCCACACTTGCAGAGGGGGGACGAGCCCCATCCCCTGCAGCGCTTCCACCCAAAAGTGGCACAGGGCCACCGGAGGAGGGTCCGGCCTGGGCACTAGTGCCAGGTGCACTCGCCAGCTGAGGTGGGAGAGGTGACCCCACAGGAACCCGCCTTCCCTGTCGTCCTATGTTTTGCAATATTTTATGACAGTTTGGGTTAGTAACAAACAATACCATTCACAATTAGTTGTAACAGCATGCATTAGTATTCCCATTAACCAAACACCCATAAATTCAAGACATTGAACAGCAAGCATAACACATGCATAATTTTAACAACAGTACACAATCCAACAGCATGCAGGGTTGATTGATGGCAACAGGCCATCAGGTTTGGATGTATGAACAGGGCACATGCATCAACGTACATGCAGATATGTATGAACCAACAGGACAAATGTCCAGGGGAATTAATTGTGAATACACATACCCATTTCATGTGGAATGGATTATTTGTGGTTATAGGGTAGGGTGAAGAAATATTTCATTAACAACTTCATATACCTATACATATGCTGTACATTTCTACTAGCTGCAGATATATACACCCTACAGGTCTGACTACAGTTTCCTATGTGTAAACTTAGGCATGTTGGTGATGGGAATGTTACTGCTACATTAATATACATTGCATTTTTATTTATACACATTCATATCTGGCTCTGTTCAGCTACAGCATCCTGCTACATTTGATTTATATTGCAAAGGTACAGCAACATATCCAAATTGTGGGACAGACATTCCAGCTTCAGTACTTTATTGCACACATTTCACTCTTTGGTTGTGCCTGTCACATTCATTTCATTCTGTACTGACTGCAGTATACTTTATTCAGGAGTTATTACAACTTTCTTGGTGGATTCATACCTCTTTCTCACACTCTCACTTGTTTTATTTTTACAATTCAGGATGGTACTTAATTCTAGCATTTATTGACATGTTTTACTTGGTTACAACAATCCTTTCCAACAGTCTCACTTGTGTCATGTTTCAGATTTTAAACGGGGATATATTTCACACGTGTTGTAATTTACAGCCTGCTGCAGGTTATGTACTATTACATTACAGGTGGAACATCTTTATTTCAGACTTGTTTCATTTTTATTTTTGGATTACAGGCTGCATCACACTTATGTAATCACACAGTACTAGCAGAATCTCTCTTACACTGTTACTTGAACTTTTTATTAATAAGTAAGTGACTACACTGCACTCTTTTGCAAGCTGTCATACTTATATTTTTTAACAGTTACAGGGAGAGAATTACTAACCTGCCTGGTGGCGCAACCGCACAAGCCTATCGGCATAAGCTCAATGATTTGCAGAACGGACACCTGCAGCTGTAACATAAATGAAGTAATATTGGAATACACATCTCCATAATATCAGCTAGGTTAATTTCTTACACAAATAATTACATGTAACTTACTCATTAGTGGGGCGTTGGGCATTTCCCGGGCCTCCTAGATCCAATGGTTCAGTTGGTCCTGATTCCATCTCTTCAGATCCGCATGGTGGTGACGGACCTGTTCACCAGTCCTTGGTATTCCTGTGGCACTGGTGAGATCATGTGCCAACCGGTCCCACGCCTCAGCCTTGTATGCTCCCCACAGGACCTGGCCCTGCATGAGTTGGGCCTCATGATAATGGACGAGGAGCCAAACCATATATTTGGACTCCTCAACGCCCCACCTCTGTGCTCAGAAACAACTACCCTCTCCTATACCTGACATCCTGACTGCAAATCGGTTCCACAATCAGTTATGCTGTGTATTCCCGCCTATGGGGCTTATATATGCCGTTTTTCCCGCACTTATCTGTGATTGGCCATTTTGGAAATGTATCAGCTTCACAAAACCTGCTTTGTCATGCTTCTCTTTCCATTCATTCCTATATATATGCTAATACTGCATTTCTAAGAGCAACTGTCATGGCTTAGTGGTTCAGTACTTTGACTATGGTGCATGGTATCCTGAGTTCGAGCCTGGCCATTGCTTTTTTTATTTTATGACTGTCTACACAGGCTAGGAGGTGTGTCTGTGTAAAGGCAGTTTTGATACAGCTTGCTCAACGTTGCCCGCTGGTTAGCTTGTTGGCATGGTGCGCAGCTCCGCGCAAATGGGTTACGCTGGTTTACGCGTCATTTGGCTGTCAGCACGCATATTATGCTCAGCTACGGGCACACAGTTTCAGCATGTTACAATGCTGCTCAACCCCGGGCACTCATTTTACACCTGTTAAAACAACTGCTCACCTACGGGCAGATATACTCAGCTTGTTAGAGCGTAGCTCAGCTATAGGCACTTCTGACATTTTTTTTTTTTTATTATCTCACATCTCTTCAAAATACATGGCCCATTTCATTACATTTTACATAAAATGTAATTATATATATGTACATAAATGTCAGGGAATTGTTTCGTGTTTATTTCACTAGAGATAAAAATTGATGTTGTTGGGGCTTGAACCGTGACTGCCTCCTCTTCAGCCGACATCTCTACCGCTACGCTATTGCTTCTTGGCTTACTTTGCATATTTAGATCTTATATGCTTTTCCACTGACTGCTAACTGTGGCTAAGCGACGGGCACACCCACGCAAATGAGCGCAATTATGGGCAAACATCTTTAAAACTTATAAAAAAAAATTTAACATGTTCATTTTTACATTTTATGTTTATAGTCTGTGGGGGCATGTGTTGTGCTGTGTTTGTTGACATTTACGCGGACTCTCTCGTGGGGGTTTACTTTCGGGACTGTTACTCTTCTGGGGGGGTGTCCGTTTGCAGGACTCGCCCTGCGGACACGCCCCCTACTTTCTTACACGGACTGTGTTAGCCTTGGGTGTGAGTCAGCATGTCCTCATGAATATGCATGGCATGCTGACGTCACACCGTTTAACTGCGGCCTCCATGTAAGACTTGTAACTCTTACACGGAGGCTTCGTGAATCCTGCCCAGAGTTTATTGAATCCCTGGGCATATTTATAATCCCTCCTTCCACACTTTGACACTACTTTTAAGGTCTGCAAATGTGCATAATGTTTATTCTTTTACTCTTATTCACTGCAATTTGTTTTAAATTTTTCTTTTCTTTACATGTGTTATATTTTCATTTTTTATCTTGTAATTTTAAAGGTACATATTTGGGGCAAGTTAGGAAAATTTTCACACACACACACACACACACACACACACACACACGCACACACACACACACACACACACACACACACACACACACACACACACACACACACACACACACACACACACACACACACACGCACACACACACTCTCTCTGCAAGCCCGTGGAGACACTGGAGGCAGAACAATATAAAAATATATATATATTTTAATATAAAATAAAGGCTTAGTTAATGCTCCAAGAAATGAAATGATTAGCTTACTTGCCTTTGCAGATTTAAATAAAGCAAACAGAGCTTTAGTTATTTTTCATAACAGTGTTTGGTCCACAAAGCCACCCATTCACATGGTATAAACTTGTAAACAAATGTGTAAGGCTGGAAGCCTCTTCCGGGCCCAGCTTCCAGCTTTGTAAACAACTATTCTCACATATTACACCCCACAGGTTACACTTTACAACTGGTCTTTTACACCATGCTTCCAGGTCTTCCTTTAGACAATTCTGTAGATCAGGATATAACTTCCTGAGTTTAGCCCTCCAGGCTACTCCCCTTAACATACTAATTGGCAGTTAAGACCTTGTAATCTGGCTAATTGCTGTGAGAACATTCCCACATTCCATAGTGCAGTATGGGTACACTTCTAAATGCAATTAGACATTTTCCATAATCAGCACATTGCAACTATCTCCTCTCAGCACAAAACTAGGGATCCTAGCATTATAAAAATGGGTTGTAGACCCAGGATAAACCATCAGGATTTTGTTGGCCAGGCTAGATCTGTGAATTGCTATATTCTGTAAAAGCTTCGCAGGGATAATGCCCACCAGAATCCCTTGGCATAGACTAGATTCAGATGTGCTGAATCTAGTTCTGTTTGTTAAATTGATCACTAAACCAGGCTATCTTTTGTTGGAGAGGGCCCCCCTGCACCCTTTTGGCAGGAGAGTGCAGATAGGACTCATCTGATTGAAGGTTGCTGGCACAGGGCTCAGTTTTGTGCTTTTTATTGGTTAAATTGTTTAATTCATTGTGCTCACTGTTACTATACAAGCCCTGCATTTGTGTGGGTTTGCACTTGTTTTAACACAGCTCCACAGAGTTAGGTGACCAGCCACTGCTCTGCTGTATTCATCTGTTTATTGTTTATATGTAGTGCACCACCATGCACTATTGTGCACTACAGTGCAGTGTAGCTAACCATTGGCAGTTATAGATGCAAACACTTAAGTGGATAAATTTGCCCTTAGTAGCTGCTCATGATCTGGCTGAGAAGTCCTTAAAGCACCTTAGCTTCGCTTTTACTGCTTAAGCAGTCCTAAACCATGAAATCTACAATAGTCTCATACCATTTAGAGAACTCCTGCTAGTACAGACCCTTTATAGGGCACCCTATTAGTATAGACCCTGTTTAGAGCACCCAGTTATACCACACTCCTCCATTTTCTCTCCCCATTGTGAAAACAGGATTTAACCTAGCATCATGGATGTTCATCTTCCCTCCATTTCTGCTAAAAGCCTGATTGATATGGACTTCCCGAGTCAGTGTAGCAACTGCTTCATGTACACCGACAACCCTCTACTCCTAAATCATTCAAGTACAATTTGTGAGAGATGCATTTACATTAAGAATCTCAAATCTTTGCTCTCTCACACACAGAACAGTAACACAGAACAAGTTGTCAGCTCACATACCACACCTCCTATGCAAACCATGCACTCAACACATAAACCATCATACGCTGACGTACTCACCAAAAACCTACCTAAACACCAGAGAATGTCCAAACACAAACATGCTACACCTAATACAGCATCTACAGCACACAATACACATAAAAACACAAGCATCAGTGTCTTACCAAATAAGCCCCTAAGGCAAAGCACATCTAAACCAAATTTTTTAATCATAGGTGACTCCATTGTGAGGCACACAGATGTCCCACTCACCAGACTGGGCAAGGAGAAGGTTACAGTCAGCTGTCTATCGGGTTCCAGGATCCATCAGATCACACATGCACTTAAGTCTCTCAACAAGTACCGTTATGACTCTGTCATAGTTCCCGTTGGTGTGAATGACTTCAGATGTACCTCACTGGACTATATGAAGAGAGTCATGATTGAGCTCTCTGAATATGTGTCCCAGGAAGGTATGTCTCTAGCTTTGAGCAACACTGTACCCTCACCTTGGATGATACCCTAATATAAACAAAAAATGATTGACTTCAACAATTGGCTTAGTTTCTAGTGTCAGTCTAAGAGGATTCAGTTCCTGCCAGCCTGGGATGACATGGCTGATAGACCATGCTACTTTACTAGAGATGGTCTTCACCTGTCACCTCTAGGCTTTCAGTTACTGGCTAAGGCACTTGCCTATCCCTTAGTGCCTTTTTTAGGCAAGGCCTCAGGAACAAAATTTCTGATGTGAAACTATCACTCACAAATGAATTAAAGGTTATGTTGCTAAATACTAGGAGTTTAAATCAGAAACTGCACTCTCTGGAAGCATTCCTCTCCCTGGATGATGTTGACATCCATGCAGTCACAGAAACTTGGTTCACAGCTGCACAGAGTACCCCAGCCTTGCAAGGCTACAATACCTTCCACGATTGGAGATCACAAAAATGAATATGTGAAATCAAAGGGGGGAGGAGTATCTATCAATCTTCATCAAAGATAAATACACCTCTAGACTGGTTACACAGGAAAACTCCATGGAGTTACTCCAAGTTCAACTAACTGTGGGTAAGACCTCCCCCCTTCAAGTCATTGTTAGTTATAGGACCCCTTCAATGAACCACGATACTCATGCTGCTTATTTGGACCTATTTGAATCAATCAAATTACAACCCAACATTCTAGTCATGAGCAGTTTTACCTATCCCTCCATTGACTGAGAAACATATACAAGTACCAACATGCTTGCACAAAGGTTCCTAGACTTTGTTAACACTAATGCCCTGGAATAAATAGTATGCAACCCTACAAGGGGTTCAAATATTCTCAACCTGGTCCTCACCAACATGGATGACCATTGCACCACCACAAGTATAGGACCCTTACTGGTAAATCTGATCACAAATCAGTCACATTTGAAGTAGCTATAACACTTGAACCCCTCTTAGGTCAAATCAGGCAAATAAATTTCACCAGAGCTAATTATACCCTCCAAAGGGATGGCATAAATAATTTCCAAGCTCCTGTTCCCATAGATGGCATTGACAGCTATACAAGTGCCCTGTACAATCACTTACACTAATGTATTCAGACTGCTGTACCTAATAGAATCAAAATAAGATCAAGAAAAAAAAAACAAGCTTCCTTGATGGACATCTAGTATTAATAAGCTATACAACAACAGGAAGAAGTTGTTGTCTAAGAATAACAAAGAGAGGTCCAAGCACTGGAAGAATACCCTCCCTCTGCTTGAACAAACAAATAAAACAACTTGTAAAATCCTCTAAGGGCAACTCTGAAAAAAAGGAGAAACCATAGCTAAGGATAACCATAAGGCATTATTCAGCTATATCCATAACCTAAATGGTAGGACCCAGATGTGTGCTGAACTAACTGTGGATGGCATCACACACACAACAATCCTGCAAAAATAGCTAACTTATTAGCTGACAGGTGTGGTGAAAATGTCAATCCCTGTCCCCTCCAAATATTACACAAAACATTCCCTTTACATCTCCCCCACCTTGCATTTCCAATGAACAGGTCATTCATGTTCTCTTCAAGGCCAAAAAACATAGCCTCTGTGGTACTGGATGGCATCCCAGGTTGCATTTTAAACAGTCTAAAACATGGGTTAGCAACTCCATTAGGTACTCTCTTCAACCATAGCCTGACTACTGGTTTTGTCCCTGCTGAATGGAAAACAGCACCAGTCATCCCCCTTCATAAAAGGGAGTATAGCAATAGGCCATGGGAACTATAGACTCATAAGCTTAACCAGCCTGATCTGTAAGGCCACGGAATAAATCATCATGGACCTTATTAATAAGGATATAGGTGATCTCCAAACCCTTGATCCGACACAGTTTAGTTTTGTCAAAGGCAGGTCATGCCTGTTAAACCTGGTGGACATCTTCAAAAATATCACCAGAGCCATAGACAAAGGCAAATCTGTGCATACAGCCTACCTTGACTTAGCCAAGGCCTTCAACACAATCTCACATTCTGGCATCATTGATAAACTCTCCCAGTTGAATATTAACCCTTATGTCATCAGATGGGTTGCTAACTGGCTCACCAACAAACCTCACTCAGTCAAAGTTGGAGACTTTACCTCAAACAGCAGACCTATCACCAGTGGGTTCCATGGGGGTCAGTGATGGGCCCCCTACTATTTGAAATATACTCCTCAGATGTTCAGGCCAAAACAGAGGGGCTGTGTCTAAGTTTGCTGATGACTGCAAATTAGGTGCAATCATTGAACATCCAAACAATGTCAATATACTTCAAGTGGGACTTGCGCAAACCAATGATTGGTGCCAAAGCCATGGACTCAAACTCAATGCTAAAATGCATTATCATCCCTTTCAGTAAAAACAATATCCTTGCAGACAATCATATAAATAATAATATCCTAAGTAACAACTCAGTAGTGAGAGACATAAGAATGCAAGTTAACTGTAGCCTAAATTTTGACCACCATGTGTCTACTGTGGTAAGGGAGGCATTCTACATTGCATACCCTCATTAGCAAATGTATTGCCTCAAGAGCAAAAGAGGTCATAACTCCCCTGTACTCAACTCTTATTGGGCCAATAATTGAGTACAATGCTCCATTTGGTATGTACCTTACCAGGCATCTGCAGCAACTTGACAGACCTCAGAGATTGATAAACAAGAAAATTCATGGTATCCCAGCACACTTCATACATTGATAGACTGAAGTCAGTCTATCAGTGTCACTGTGCTCAGTAGCATACTGACTTATGCCTGGCCTACAGAGCAATCTCAGATCCAGACCTAATGGAAATTATGCACATCCGCAAGTCAAATGCGACAAGGGTCACCCGCTCCAAGGACCTTAACCTGGCCTGCAACATAAATAGGGCCTGCTGGAGAGACAGATATGTCTCTCAGAGGTTGCTACTCCTCTGGAATAGGCTACCAGTTCACATCAAACAGAGCTCCTATATGACCCTGTTTAAGCATAGCCTGGGTGACTGGATGGGAAACCATAAATTCCTGACAGGGATTTTACCTATGACTCTCCTAAATATGGGCAGTCATTGCTAACTTTGTTTTGGTAAGATCCTTTATATTGGGTTTCTCTGGTATTATATTGAGTAAACATGGCTAGGCTTATAAAGACCTTCAGGTCAATAGCCCAGTAAGCACCTATAAACCTATGAACCTATGGCTAAAACATTGCAAAAAGGCACAATATGTTACCAAACTGACATTCTGCCTAACAAGAAGTATTACAAGACATAGGAAAGCCTGCTTCTTATTCTCTTTTTTTATATCAGCTAAGCTTCTTGCTGATATAACACGAAGTGTGTTCCCCACCTGGAATGTCTTTGGATAGTACTGTCACCAAACCTACCCCTGAAGTGTTGGTATATAAGGTAAATTCTAGTAAAATCAGGTTTTACTAAGTTTTAGAGCAAAATATCCTTTTTTGATTCATTAAATGCTGTATCTGCCATTGCACTTTGATAAGAGCTATTCCTGTTGTGCGATCTGTCGAACTGCAGGCAACAGCCAGAAAACAGCAGAGAAATGCTATTTTCTGACCTTCCTAGAGACCACCAATCACTGGAAAGCCTGACAATGGATTCTTATGAGCCAGCTTGGGTTAGTGCTAATGTTTTGCTCCTAGTAAGAGACGGAGTATGGCAACATTGATTTCTGACTGTCTATGACTGGACAGAGTGTACAGACCATTGTACAGCTTAGCTCTCTTGCACTGAACTGCTGTTATATCTTGTAGAGGGCATCTACCAGGAGAAATCTGTAGCAAACATACAGATCCATAGAGTATTTGTGACAAGACTACTGATCCACAAACAGTCTGTCATGTTCCTCTTAATAACCAGGTTGGGATTATTGTTACTGCTTTGTTACTGATTAGAGAAAAAGGTACATTAATTCCAAGCCAAGTGTAGCCGCAGTAAGACCAGCACTACTTGTAGCCAGGTAGCAGCCAATAGGCAAATCATCACTATTTATCATTTTTGGAAATCCTAGCGCATAGCTAAATTAGAGAGATTTAGTTGAAATTAGTTGACTGCTTCCTTCTGGTGGTGGAAGAAGGTACCCAGGGTAGATGTATGCATTATTTGCTTCTTCTTCATCTTCTTCTTTTGGCTGTTCCCATTAGGGGTTACCACAGCAGATCATCTGTTTCCATTTCTTCCTGTCTACCACATCTTGCTCTGTCACACCAACCACCTACACGTCCTCTCTCACCACATCCATAAACCTTATCTTAGGCCTTCCTCTTTTCCTCTTACCTGGAAGCTCCATCCTTAGCATCCTTTTCCCAATATACCCAGAATACCTCCTCAGCACGTCCAAACCAATGCAATCTCACCTCTCTGGATTTGTCTCCAAACCGTCCAACCTGAGCTGACCCTCTAATATACTGATTCCTAATCCTGTCCATCCTTGTCACACCCAGTGCAAATCTTAACATCTTTAACTCTGCCATCTCCAGCTCTGACTCCTGCCTTTTTGTCAATGCCACCATCTCCAACCCATATAACATAATCACAAATCACTCCTGACACTCTTCTCCACCCACTCCATTCTGCCTGTACTCTCTTCTTCACCTCTCTTCCACATTTACCATTACTCTGAACTGTTGATCTGAAGTATTTAAATTCATCTACCTTCACCAACTCTACTCCCTGCATCCTCACCATTCCTCTATCCTCTTTCTCATTCACACACATATATTCCATCTTAGTCCTGCTGACCTTCATTCCTCTCCTCTCTAGAGCATATCTTCAACTCTCCAAGGTCTCCTCAACCTGTTCCCTACTCTCAATACAGATCACAATGTCATCGGCACACATCATAGTCCATGGGGACTCCTGTCTGATCTCGTCTGTCAACCTGTCCATCACCATTGTAAATAAGAGAGGGCTCAGAGCTGATCCTTGATGTAATCCCACCTCCACCTTAATGCATCCATCACTCCTACTGCAGACTTCCCCACTGTCACACTACCCTCATACATATCCTGTACCACTCTTACATACTTCTCAGCCACTCCCAACTTCCTCATACAATATCACAACTCCTCTCTAGACACCCTAACATATGCTTCCTCTAAGTGTACAAAGACACAATGCAACTCCTTCTGACCTTCTCTATACTTCTCCATCAACCCCCTCAGAGCAAACAATGTTATATCATTATAAACATCGTTATCACTCCTTATACTCCTGTCTACTTTCTTCATCTCTGACAATCAGAGTTCTTCTTCGCCAACCTCTTTCTCTGTATAGTCTCCTGTACTTCCTCGGTCCACATGGTCTCCCTGTCCTCCTTCCTCTGGCTAGATGTCACACCAAGCACCTTTCTAGCTGTCTCCCTTACAAGTTTTGCTGTAGTTACTCAGCTATTTGGTAACTCTTCACTGCCACCCACTACCTGTCTTAACTGTTCCCTGAACTCCACCTCACAATCACCCTTTTTCAACTTCTACCTTTGATCCTTGGCACTGCCTTCACACTCCTCCTTCTCTTCTTATCAATATTATCCTACAGACTACCATCCTATGCTGCCTAACTATACGTTCCCCTGTCACAACTTTACAGTCTCCAATCTCCTTCAAACTGGTCCTCCCGAATATGATATAATCCACCTGTGTGCATCATCCTCCACTCTTGTATGTCACCCTGTGCTCCTCCATCTTCTTAAAATATGTATTCACAGCCATGTCCATCCTTTTCACAAAATCCACTACCATCTGATGTTCTTCGTTCCTCTCCTTAGCACCATACCTACCCATCATTTCCTCATCCCTTCTGCTTCCTTCACCAGCATGCCCATTGAAATCTGCTCCAATCACCAGTCTCTCACCCTTGGGTACACTCACCACCACTTCATCTAACTCGCTCCAAAATTTTTCTTTCTCATCCATCACACATCCAACTTGCAGAGCATTTGCATTAATAACATTCATCATCACACCATCAATTTCCAGCTTTATAAACATCACTCTATCAGATACTCTTTTCACCTCCAAAACACTCTTGGCATACTGTTCCTTCAGGATAACCACTACCCCATTTCCCCTCCCATTCACACCTAGAACAATCTGAACCCACCTCCAATACACCTGGCCTTACTCCCCTTCTATCTTGCATGCACAACATATCAACCTTCCTTCTCTCCTTCATATCAGCTAGCTCTCTCCTTATACCAGTCATCTTACCAACATTCAAAGTTCCTACCCTCACTACCACACTCCTAACCCTCCTCCTCCTCTCTTCCTACCTTTGGGCATGTCTTCCCCTCTTCTTCTCCTTCGGCCAACATTACTTGCTACTAAGGCTAAATTAAAGTGTCTTGTTTTGGTTGGTGTGCTCTATTGAGCTTTTTGTTACTGTGTTAAAAATAAGGCAATTTAGTGTGATGCTGTCCATTGTACAGTGACACTGCACAGTGCACTATACAGATGCAGACATTTAGACCCTTAAGATGTTCTTCATGTTTCACTGTTGCAGTCATCACATTTGGGTTATCCCTGCAAGGGTAGCCCTCGGCCAGCCCGAATGCCAGAGGCTTAGTATTTCTGCGTCAGTTGTTGTTCCTTCAGAACTGATGCCAGGTCGTCAGAAGTATAAAGTAAGGCAGATGACGCTATTACATCAGTCTTTCTTGCTGAGGAGCCCGAAGCAGAAATAGTCGCATGAGTGCCGGTCGGGCGCTACCTGAGTTTTGTCTTCCGAGTTGAAGCTGAAGTCTTATAAAGCTAAGTACCCTGTTGGGTATCCTTTTTTCTTGCTCTAACCAATGTCAGAAAAAGTTAACAATTGTCTCGCCTGTGAAAAGCAAATACCACACAGAGACTTTAATTTTTACTGCGTCACTTGCTTAGGCCCAGACCATGACATCCCTCACTGTTGCTTTTGTGCTTTGTTCAATACCAGAACTATACATCATTGGGCCTTTATTGTAGCTAGATATTTTCACTCACAGGCCTCGATTTCCGATATGGCTTCGGTAAGCCATCCGACAGCAGATCTTCCAAAAAAACATAAGGATAAAGACAGAAACAGAACCCACAGGTCCAAACCTACTGACGACGCTTCTGTTAAAATAGTCGTCAGTTCTCCGGTCCTCAGTAAGGAGCTTTAACAGCCCCTGATGCCCACTTTTGTGGATTTGCAGGCTGCTACCGAGACCCTTTTAGAGACCGGTATGCCACAAAACTCTTCTTCGATTAAGGATCCTGTGGTTGTCTACCTTGGATGGGTCCAGAGCCACTAAGCAGGCACTTGCTTCTGAGGAAGTACTTAGCATTACCGATTGTAGACACAAACCGACTACTTCTTTTGCATCTACCATTCTTTCAAAAACTACTGAGTTTCTAAGGCCCAGGGTACAAACCACGCCCAAGAAACCAATGACCCAATCTCAGACACCTGCGTCCTTTCCTCAGCCTCAAGTGCTTAAAATGGTGGAAGACCTTATAATGCTGATCAGGGGAATCCAAGCTACCCCTTCCAAAAGAAAAAGAGATCTGTCCCCAGGGAGCATTTCCAATGGGAATGTCAGGACTACCCTCAGTCTAAAAAGAGACTCAGAGAATTCCTAGATTTTCCACAGTACAGATCCCTGGCCATTCATCCTGTCCTGGATGTTGTGGATGATGTTTTCATGGAATCTAGTTTGACTCCTGACACCCTCCCTCCTGCTCCCAAAAAACCTGACAGGTGTTACAGAGTCCCTGACTCACACAAATTTCTTTTCAAAAATCCTACTGTTGATCCTGAGGTTATTTCTCAAAGGCCTAAAGGAATTAAAGCAACTTCTGCTAAGAATCCCAGCCCCTCAGACAGGGATTCCCGAGCACTAGACAGATGGTGTAAAAGTATACACCTCTATTACTCTTGCTATCAGAGCACTAAACTGGCAGTTCCATATTCTAAAATCTCAGCAACATACCATGGAACTCCTCAAACAAAAAAATATCCTTTCCTGCTTGTGCAGAAAATAAAGAGTTACAAGAGTTAATGCATTCTGCAAGTCAAGTAACTAAGCACACCTTACACCATGGTTTTGACACCCTAGAAGCTTCCTGCATGGCAGCAGTCATAAGGAACAACCCTTGCCAGACCATGTCATATCTAAATTATTGGATGCACCCTTGCACAAAGACAACTTATTTGGCACCAAGGCAGAGGAGGGCTTAAGAAAGATGGAAGAAAAAGCTAAATCTATACAAACAGTTAATGATTTCCTACAGGTCCATAAACCCAGTTTTAGTAGGCATTGCCCCTCCAAGCACTAGTCCTTTCCTGCCCCTCCAGGTCAGACCCTGGGAAGCCCCCCAGACAACAGCCACAGGGAATGCAGAGATCAAAGCAATGGGGTTCCTCCACTTCAAAACCAGGAAGTGCAAAACCACCCCCTCGTGGTAAGAACTCACAATGACTCTCCACTTCCACCCCTCCCTCTGCCCACCTGCACTTGCCCCTAGGAAGAAAACTCTCCTTCCATGCAAGCACCTGGGCCACCATTACCAAGGACCAGTGGGTCCTCAACATAGTGTCCCAGGGATACAAACTTTCTTTCCACACTCTCCCAACCCCAAAAGGGTTCCCAGATTTTCCCCCAAACTAGTGGGCAGAGACAAAAAAGCAAGTCCTTTCCCTGCTCTCTATGAGGGCAATAGAGCACGTTCCAGCAGAACAGTTAGGCCAAGGTTTCTACTCCAAACTTTTCCTAGTACCCAGAAAAGAGGGCACCTAGTGCCCCATCCTCGATCTATCCATTCTAAACACCTTCCTGGTGATACCAAAATTCAAAATGCTCACCCTCCAGCAACTACTACCTATGCTCTCCAAGAATGCTTGGATAGCCACCCTAGACCTAAAAGAGGCCTACTTCCACAACCCAATCAGGGAATTATACAGGAAATATCTACATTTCAGGGCAGGATGTCTGCACTTTCAGTTCTCTATGCTTCCCTTTGGCTTATCTACTGCTCGCAGAGTTTTCACAAAATGTCTGGCCACCATTGCTTTTTGCAGACAAAGAAATATATAAATTTACCCATACTTAGATGATTGCCTAATTCAGGCAGACATTCAGGAAAATCTGTTCAAGCACCTGGCCTCTGTAATGTCCCTACTGACCTCCTTAGGGTACACCATCAATGAAAAGAAATCCAAACTAGTACCCACCCAAAGGATTAGATTCCTGGGAGCAATCCTGGACACAGCATCCCAGATGGCATTCCTTACACCAGAAAAGCAAACTTGCCTAACAGCCTACGTCTCTCAACTAGCCACTAGACCCCAGTTATCCGCAAGGAAAATCCTGCAAGCTCTGGGGTTCATGGAATTTTGCATTCTACTCATTCCATATGCCAGACTGCATATGAGGAAACTTCAATGGTACCTAAAAAGCCTTTGGTGTCAACACTCCCAAGACCTGGAAACTCTTATACCAATGATACTTTGCCTAAGGAAAGATTTCCTCTGGTGGGCAGCAGCATTCTCCCACAACAAGGGACTACCTTTCTCACCACCCCCCGCTGCCCAGACCCTTTCCACAGATGCATCAGACTATGTCTGGGGTGCACTCCTGGACAGCATGTGCATACAGGGCCAATGGAGCCCACAGCAAATACATCTGCACATCTACCAAAAAGAGATGTTAGCTGTCCAGCATGCATTGACAGCTTTCAGGCCCCTTTCTCTCCTCAGGGGCTCTCCTGATCAAAACAGATAACTCCACTGTGATGTGGTATATCAGTAAGCAGGGAGGGACCCGCTCCTACCCTCTATGCAGGCTTGCCATGACCCTTTGGCACACAGCCTCAGCCATGCAACTACACCTGTTAGCACAATTCATGCCAGGCTCTTTAAACTCTCTGGCAGACAACTTAAGCTGAAATCTTCTAGACCCACACCCTAATAACTCAGAAATGGGGCTCACGCAGCTGAATATCCATTTTGGCCCCAGGTTTTTGACTCTCTGGCAGACAACTTAGCTAGATAATCTTCTAGACCCACCACCTCCTAATCAACCCAGTCAATGGTGCAGCCAATCTCACCTTTTTTTTGGTTAAATTTATTTAAAATTTTATAATTTAGTGTTTCCCAAAAAACAAATTTTATAAAAATTTAAATTTAAACCCCATTAAAAATAAGTTTTTTTTTTTTAAAAGGGGAAAAATTAATTTTAAAAGTAATTTTTTTTGGGTTTTAAAATTTTTTTTGTTTTTTTAAATTAAACTTTAATTTGGGTTGGTTTTTTTTTAATTTGGGTTAAATTATTTAAAACCCCTTTTTAAAGAAAGTTTAATACAATGGTTTTCTTTTTGCGGGGGGAGATGTCTGGGGGGTTTAAAACTTAAAAACGGTATTTTTATCCTTTTAAAAAACGGGGAAGGCCCCCAAAAAAATTTTTTAAAAACCTTGTTGATCCTATTATTTTCAAAAAAAAGGGAAATTGAAATTTCCAAAATAGTAAGGTTCCCAATGACAGTGGTAAAAAGATAATTTATTTTTTATAAACCAAACTGGCATTTTTTTTAAAATCCAGCAACATACCATGGAATTAAAAAAAATTTTTTCCTGTTGGGAAAAAAAAAGGTTCAAAGAATATTTAATCAATAACTACAAAACCGGGTTTTGCATAAAGTTTTGGGGAATCTAAAAAATTCCAGAATGATACAAATTATTAGCCCCTTCCAAAGAAATTTATTTGGGGGGGAGGGTTAAAGAGGGGAAAAAAGTTTCTTACAAAATTTGTTTCCTTCCAAAACCCCATTTTAGTCACCCTCAACACATCCTTTCCCCCTCCGGTGAAAACCCCCAAAAAAGCCAAGGAATGCAGAATCGCTGGGGCCCCCCATTTAAAACCGGGAAGTGAAAACCCTTGGGTGAACCCCAAAAATTTCCCACCCCCTTCCCCCCTGATTCCCCCAGGCCCCTTCCATGGCCCCGGGGGCCCCTTCCAACCAGGGGGCCCTAAAATTTGCCCGGGAAAAACTTTTTTCCCTCCCCCCCCCAAAAAGGGAAATTTTTCCCCCAAACTGTGGGGGAAAAAAAAAATTTTTCCCCCCTTTCGGGGGAAAAGGGCAGCAGCGAAATTTACCCAAGGGTTTCTCCAAAATTTTTTAACCCGGAGGGCCCATCATCCTCGATTTTCCTTTAAACCCTTCCTGGGATCAAAATTAAAAAGCCATCCCAACTATCCAGCCCAAAATGTTGGATCCCCCCAAAAAACCTCTTCCCCCCTAGGCAAAAATTCACATTTGGGGCAGGTTCCCCATTTCTATTTTTTGGTTTAT
This sequence comes from Protopterus annectens, assembly GCF_019279795.1. Classification (NCBI taxonomy): domain Eukaryota; kingdom Metazoa; phylum Chordata; order Ceratodontiformes; family Protopteridae; genus Protopterus; species Protopterus annectens. Next base: position 708,695,430 of record NC_056725.1, read on the forward strand.
TCTTATTTTCAAAAATTCTCCACCTTCTTTTGAACAAAAAAAATTATAATTTGAGATTCCCTTTTCACAGACTTAGGAAAATCGGCACCGGGCCCTTTATTCTGTACTGACCTCCTCAGGGTACACCATCAATGAAAAGAAATCCAAACTAGTAATTCACCCAAAGGATTAGATTCCTGGGAGCAATCCCTGGACACAGCATCCTAGGATGGCATTCTTACACCAGAAAACAAACTTGCCTAACAGCCTATGCCTCTCCAACTAGCCACTAGACCCCAGTTAAAGAGTCCGCAAGGAAAAATCCCTTGCAAGCTCTGTGGTTCATGGAATTTTGCATTCTACTCATTCCATATGCCAGACTGCATGTAAGTGAGGAAACTTCAATGGTACCTAAAAAAGCCTTTGGTGTCAACGCTAATCCCAAGATTCTGGAAACTCTGTTTATACCAATGATACTTTGCTAAGGAAAGATTTCCTCTCAGTTTGGGCAGCAGCATTCTCCCAGCACACAAATAAGGGACTACCTTTCTCACCACCCCTGCTGCCCAGACCCGCTTTCCATGCAGATGCATTCAGACTATGTCTGGGGTGCACTCCCTGGACAGCATGTGCATACAGGGGTCAATGGAGCCCACAGCAAATAAGATCTGCACATCTACCAAAAAGAGATGTTAGCTAATCCAGCATGCATTGACAGCTGTTCAGGCCCCTTTCTCTCCCCTAGGGGCTCTCCTGACCAAACAGATAACTCCTGCCTGTGATGTGGTATATCAGTAAGCAGGGAGGACCCAATCCTACCCTCTATGCAGGCTTGCTGCGTATGACCCTTGGCACACAGCCTCACCATGCAATCTACACCTGTTAGGTGCTAATTCAAGTGCTTAGCGACTCTTGTAAACTCTCTGGCAGACAAACTTAAGCTGAAATCTTCTAGACCCACACCCTAATAACTCAGAGGCTGGGCACGCCAAGGTCTGACCTCTTTGCTTCCCACTTCTGTCCATCAGGCTCATCCAAGTTCCCTGCACCAGGGAGCCTCACTGCAGGGGCCTGGAAGTGGGATGCCCTCATCCTCCCATGGGTCCAACCTCTCCCAGTCTCATGCATTTCCCCCACTACCTCTCATTACAAGGGTACTGCTCAATATAAGGGAGGAAAAACCAAGGACAATTCTGATTGCATCAGGAATTAGCCTCAATTAGCACTGGTACTCCACTGCTTCACAGCCTGTTCCCACTTGCCACCATGGCATCTCACCTGACCCCAAACTCCTCCTGACCCAAAAGAAAGGAGGGAATTCATGTATCCCCACTTGCAGAACCCTCAATTTTGGCAGCCTGGGTTTATCAAAAGCCTCGCGGCACTGATCCCAAGCTTACCAATCTCTGAAAGTAAAGGCAGTTATAGATGTTATACATGAGGCTAGGACACCAGCTTGACAAATGGAAAATGTTCTGTACCTGGATTCCAGGCAGAACAGGAGCCACAGCACAGCCCTCTGCTACTTCTCTATCCTGATATCAGCTTGATCTGCTACATAGTGGTCTCCTCCTTTTCCTCTATTAAAATTCCATGCCTTCTGGTATCTCTGCTCCATTTCAACACTGAGGCACCCACTTTTTCTTACACCCTCACATCAAACAGTTCCAAAGAGGGGCAAGCAACTTTGGAGGCCACCCTAGCTTATAACTGCAAATTCCCCAGCTTGGGACCTAAACCCTCAGTTGGAAAAGCTCACCCTTCTGACCTTTTGGAACCAAAGCATCTTCAGCAGAGTTAACGCTTTTCTCCTCCTGGAGACAGCCTTCCTTCTCAGCCATACCTTCAGCCAGAAGAAATTATCTTAAACTTCTGGCACTCATGACTGTAGAGAATACCCTTCATCTTCTTCCATGCACCAACAGGGTGTCCCTTTTAGGACTAAACTCCGTATCCTTCATGCCCAAGTGGTGTCTTGTAGTGGCTCTCAATCAACTCCATTAATCTGCCCACCTTTTTTCCCTAAACAACCCACAAAACAAGGGGAAAGGATCACTGCACTCTCTAGAGTATGCACAGACCAATCAGATTCTATCTTAGACAGGACTAAATCATTCAGCACTGAATCAAGTTGCTAATCAGCATTGCTAGCCTTGCAGGGCCAGCTGGCAAAGCCATGCTATCCAAGAGCAAACCATTTCCAAAATGGATAGCACACTGCATCCATTTCCTTGTGCATAAGCAATATGGGGAAACCTCCTTAAGGAGGGATCAGGAACTCACTCTACCAGAGCAGCCTCCCACCTCTGCAGCTTTTTCTCAGAGGAGTCCCTACCTCAGGGACATCCTGGTGGCTACCCTACATATACATCTGTTCACACCTCCTCTACCCAAGCAGCTTACCACCTGCCTATCTTCTCAAATCCAGGGCAGGCGTTTGCCACTGCAGTCTTGCAGGGCATCTTAGCCAGCCCCTAGTCTTCTTGACTGCCCCTCCCTTGCACCCTTTTTCTCAGCTTTGGGAATCAACCAAATGTGGTGGCTGCAGCAGTGAAATGTAAAGCAACATAGTACAGTTGTGGCTTTTCACTTACTATAAATGTAGATGTTTGGAGTGTATTCACTGTTGCAGTCCCAAGTTTCCCTCCCTCCACCCCCTTTTCTTCTCTCTCTCTCCCCTCCTTACAAAGGAACTTTTTTGGTATTTACTTCTCTTACTGGTGGGATTCCTTCCATCATTTACTGGTTCCCATTTTGTAGTCTCCTGACAGGGCAAAGAAAAAACTGATGTGGCTGGGTGTCGGATGCTTACTTTATACTACATTGATGACCTGACGTCAGTTCAGAAGCATGACAGCAACCCGATGCAGAAATACTATGCCTCTGCTATTCCAGGTCGGTCGAGGGCTACCTTAGTAGAAATAACCAAATGTGATGACTACAACAGTGAATACACTTGAATCATCTACATTTTATGGTAAGTGCTTACTACAACTGTACTTTTCTCTCGTGGTAACCCTATCCCACCATTCCTATTATACTCCTAGTCATTTGGGTACTGATGTAGAAGCCCTGGTTTGTGCTAGGTGGCATGTTGCTCTTCACGTGGTAAGCTTAGATTGTTTTGTTTGGCTACTAGATAAATTACTTGCGGTAAAGTAATCAACATCAAACCTCATGCCGGTGCAGTTTCTTCCTAGTAACTTCACAATCACACAACACAAGCGGCACCTCACCCATGAAATGTAAAGCATCTAAGAGTTGGCACTGATTTGTTTCAAAACACTATAAAGAAATCTCCAGATAATCCAATGTCCTGTGAACCGTTACTAGGTGACTCTACAATGGTGACACACTGATGCACCACTCTCCAGGATATGCAAGGGGAGGCTCACAGTCAGATTGCCTATCAAGCATAAGGATTTGTCACATTACATAAGCACTGAGGTGCACTGCATAGTCAAGTAAAATGTGACTTGAGATGTACCTCCTTGCACTATATGAAGAGAGAGACATGACAGAACCCCAGAATATGTCGGGAGGACAAGCACAAACCCAGCCCTGAGATGTCATCTCACCAAATGAACACGAACAAAACAATCCCTGTTTTCAAATAAAGTATTACCTTCTGGTATCAGGGGGTACAATACACATCAGCCTGAAGAGAAGGTAGACAGTCCAAATGGATTTGTAAGTGATAGCCTTGCCTCCTGGGCCCCCAAGGCTTTCATATATATTGGCTAAATCTTATCCACCCCATAGTGCCTTTTAGTAATGCTAGTTTTAAAGCTTCTAAAGAATGGACAGAACTAGGTATATATACTTAAGAATTATTGTTGCTCATTGCCGGAACCCACAAACAGCATACCTGCATGTAATTCTTACTCTGAAACATAGAGCAAGTATTATAGAGATTTGCTCTAAGACCAATAAAAGCACTCATCATTGCAGGGTTTTTAATGCCTGTGACTTGTTCAGCTCGTTTTATATTAGATGAAGTGAATAGGAGTGGTAGTATCTCCATAGTCTGCAAAAAAACTCTAGACAAGATGTAATATCCTGGAAACTTTAAATGTCCAACTTAAGCAGCAATAAACCCTCCTGGGGTTGTGTGGCTCGGCCACCATCTTCTTCTACTCCAGCTAGCATGGAGTCCTTGTATATTGAGTCACCATTCTTTGGGACATTTCAACATCCTCAAACATGTATGTCCTAGAAATTACCACTCTAATTCAAGCAAATTTTGACTTAAGTAATCTGCCCTCTCACCATCCCACACCAGTGAGCCAAAATCTTATTGGTCCTTACTCAATATAGGGGCAGCTGGCTCTTTTCCATCAGTTGTAACTTCCTCATGGGTCACATCGTAACACAAATTTGCTAAAGACTAATGCCTTGAAGTTAAACTCCCAATAACTCAGTATTCAGAAATTATGCAAAGATTTAATTGGTTAAAATTAGAGTTTGACCTGCAACTAAAAAGCCCTTTCCATTTTGATAATCTCACTGCTTAGTAGCATCATTTTACTGCCATAATCTATATATAGACACATATATCTCCCTTAGAAATAAAATACATTACAACAAAATAAAATCCCTATTTTGAACCCTAACTAAGTATCCCTCATAATATAAGAAAATGCACAAAAATAAAATTAACTCTTAAGTTAGTTAAAATGCCATTGCTAAACTAAACAAGGAAATATAGACCTTACTAAACAATCTTAAATACAAAACAGCCATCCAGCCATCCAGAAAAAGGGTAATCACAGCCTCTTTTTAACTGTAAGAAACTCTAGAAACAATGCCCAACACTGGGTAGAGCCAATAGTTAAGAATATCACATTCATACTCAGAGAACACTGCCAGTCTGCTTCTAGCAGACAGCTTTTAGGCTCAAATGTCACCTTTCTTTTCTCAATTCCTAACATTCTAGATCACATGCACCTGAGTTAAGTTAAGGGTAGCAATTATTACTCTGTGGTGCAAAACAACAAATCAGGTAGCCTACAGGTAAAAGTACAGTTTTGTACCTACCATAAATGTAGATGTTCGAAGATCCACATTGCTGCAGTCATAACTTATGGGTAGTCCGCTGTCCTCGGTCGGCCCGAATACCAAAGTATTAGGCCGACGTCGGTCATGGGCGCTCAGATCTGACGTCAGGGTATTAAAGCGCATGACCGACGTCATATCCTTAGTCTTTTCTTGCCCCAGATGTCAGAAGGCCCTAAAAAGAAAGGCCACAGCCAAAAATAGAATAACTCCCTAAACCATGTACAAAAAACAGCTACAACCCAAATCATACCACCACTCCAAACTACAGAGGGAAGGAGGGAGGTAAATTGGACTGCAGCAATGTGGATCTTGAACATCTACATTTATGGTAGGTACAAAACTGTACTATGTTCTTCATCTCACATTGCTGCAGTCCTAACTTGGGTAGAATCCCAAAGCAGAGGTAAAGGGAGGCTGGCAAAATCATAAAGCATTGGGGCTGCCAAAATGCCCTGTAAGATTGCAGTGGCAAATCCAGCCCTAGATTTGGAATAAAGGGGAAAGGGATGGTAATGTTTAGAAAAGTGTGCACTGAACTCCAAGTAGCTGCTTCCAAAATATCTTTAGTAGCTACCCCCTTAAAAAGCAGTAGAAGTGGCAGTAGCCCTAGTGGAATGAGGCCTGATTCCAGCTGGAATCTCCTTACCATGATGAGAATAACAAAAGCAATACAAAACCAATCCACTTAGAAATAGTTTGTTTTGAAACAGGTTTCCCTGAGAACCCAAAGCAAAAGAAACAAACAACTGCTGAGACTGTCTGAACCCTTTAGTCTGCTCAAATAATAACGCAACTGCCTGTGAATATCCAAAGTGTGCAAAATTTTCTCCCCTTTATTTTGGGGATTTGCATAAAAAGTAGGCAAATGAATGGTTTGGTTTCAAGGCCACACTAGAAACCACTTTAGGCATAAAGGAAGGATTAGTAGCAGAAATACCCTATCCTTATGAAAAATTAGAAGGTTCAACTGCCATAAGAGCCTGTAATTCAGAAACCCTTCTAGCAGAGTAATGGCCAACAAAAAGCAGTCTTCCATGACAAAACTTTAACTCAGCAGTAGCTGCAGGCTTTAAAAGGAGGTAGAGTAAGTTTTCCAACACAAAATTGAGATCCCAAGCAGGAGTAGGAGCTCTGGGGGTCTTATGTTCTTTGCCCCCTAAGAAATTGCTTAAACAAAGGATGAGAGAACAATGGTGGGGCACAGTCATAGTGAGCAGAAATGGCTGCAGCATGAACTTTTATAGAGGAGAAAGACAAACCCTTGTCCAATAATTCAGTAAGATATTGAAGAGAAACACTCAAATTAGGCCTGGAAACATCAAAGCCTTTTTTTGCTCCAAATAAAAATCTCCTCCATTTATCAGCATAAACTTTCCTTGTACTAGGCCTTCTGGCCTCCAAAATAACATTCAAAACTTGTTGAGGAAGCTGAGACCCTCCAGGTTCTAAAACAGAATATGCCAGGCTGTTAGATGCAGAGACTGAATCCTGACATTGAGAAAATGATTGCCCTCCTGAGAAAAGGTGTGGAATCAAAGGCAAAGGCCATGGAGGTTCCCGTACTAAACTCCTCAGCAGAGGGGACCAGTGCTGTCGAGGCCAATCTGGAGCTATTAGAATCATGGAGGGCTTGTCTTGTCTGACCTTCAAGAGTACCTTTGGGAAGAAGAGGCAGAGGTGGAAAGGCATAGACATGAAGATTGCTCCAACTGAATGATAGAGCATCCACTTTCCAAGCTGTGGGATGAAACATCTTTGTGCAAAACTTTGGCAGCTGGAAATTTAGTGGAGAAGGAACAGATCTATGTCTGGAGTTCCCCATACACTGTCAACTGTTGAAAAAATAACCCCCTTGAAAGGATCCAAATTTTTCCCAAAATTCCGTGGGGGGATTTCCCCCAAAAATGCTTGCCTGCAAAGAATGAATGGGTTCCCCTTGCTTGTTGATGTACCACATGACAGTTGTGTTGTCTGTTGAATCAACACCTGCCCTGGAGAAGTAAATCCTTGAAAGCCATCAATGCAAATGGACTGCTAACATCTCCTTCAAGTTGATATGTAATGTTGAGTCTGGCAGGCCACTGTCTTGAACCATTTCCATTGAAGCCCAAGCCTGGACTGCTAAATTTCCCTTTTTGGTAAAGGAAATCTGGAGGACTTCTTTAACCCACCAATTCCCCCTTGTCCAGGATCTGGTTTTTTCGACTTTTCCTCTGGTCTCAAAGGGGTCCCTTGTTTTTGGGGTTCCTCCCAACCCCTTCCTTTTGAAGCAAGGATTTTCAATGCAGGCCAACTTGGAGGCTGTTCCCTACTTTTTAGAACCATTGAGTTTTTAAAGAGTTTCTTGGGGCCCGTCAAAGCCATCCCCAAGGGTTTAAACGTCCTTCACACCGGGGAAGCTTGAGGAATAAAGGAAATTTTTTTGTTTCCGGGGGAAAAGGCCCCAACCCAATTGCCAGGCTCTTTAAACTCTCTCTGGCAGACAACTTAAGCTGAAATCTTCTAGACCCACACCCTAATAACTCAGAAATGGGGCACGCCGAAGGTCGACCTCTTTGCTTCCCACTTCAACCATCAGCTCATCACGTTCTGCACCAGGGAGCCTCACTGCAGGGCCTGGAAAGTGGATGCCCTATCCTTCCCATGGGTCAACCTCTCAGTCTATGCATTTCCCCCACTACCTCTCATTACAAGGGTACTGCTCAATATAAGGGAGGAAAAACCAAGGACAATTCTGATTGCATCAGACTAGCCTCACCAGCACTGGTACCCACTGCTTCACAGCCTGTTCCCACTGCCACCATGGCATCTCCCTCAGACCCCAACCCTCCTGACCCAAAAGAAAGGAGAATTCATGCATCCCCACTTGCAGACCCTCAATTTGGCAGCCTGGCTTATCCCTTGACCACTGATCAAGCTACCAATCTCAGTAAACAGGTTATAGATGTTATACATGAGGCTAGACACTAGCTGACAAATGGAAAATGTTCTGCACCTGGATTCAGGCTAAGGGAGCCGATACAGCACAGCCCTCCCTACTTCTCATCCTGGATTACCTAGCTGATCTGCTACATAGTGGTCTCTCCTTTTCCTCTATTAAAATTCATGCCTCTGGTATCTCTGCTCATTTCAACACTGAGCACCCACTTTTCTCACACCCTCACATCAAACAGTTCCAAAGAGGGGCAAGCAACTTTAGGCCACCCAGAAGAGCACCTACCCCAGCTTGGGACCTAAACTTTGTGTTGGAAAAGCTCACCCTTCACCTTTGAACCAGCATCTTCAGCAGAGTTAACGTTTCTCTCCTGGAGACAGCCTTCCTTCTAGCCATAACTTCAGCCAGAAGAGTATCTAAACTACAAGCACTCATGACTGTAGAGCCCTTCATCTTCTTCCATGCCAACAGGGTGTCCCTTAGGACTAACCCATCCTTCATGCCCAAGTGGTGTCTTGTGTAGCTCTCAACTAATCCATTAATTTGCCCACCTTTTTTCCCTAACCCACAAAACAAGGGGGAAAGGATCCTGCACTCTCTAGATATGCACAGACCACTCAGATTCTATCTAGACAGGACTAAATCATTCAGAAAGACTGATCAATTGCTAATCAGCATTGCTGCAGGGCCAGAGGGCAAAGCCATATCCAAACAAACCATTTCCAAATGGATAGCACACTGCATCCATTTCTGTTATAAGCAACATGGGAAACCTCCCCCTAAGGGGATCAGAACTCACTCTACCAGAGCAGCCTCCACCTCTGCAGCTTTTCTCAGAGGAGTCCCCACCAGGGACATCCTGGTGGCTGCCACATATACATCTGTTCACACCTTCACCAAGCATTACCACCTGCCTATCTTCTCCAAATCCAGGGCAGGCTTTGCCACTGCAGTCTTGCAGGGCATCTTAGCCAGCCCCTAGTCTTCTTGACTGCCTCCACCCTTTTCCTCAGCTTTGGGAATCAACTGAAATGTGATGACTGCAACAGGGAAATGTGAAGAACATAGTACAGTTGTGTACACTTACTATAAATGTAGATGTTCGAGTGTATTCACTGTTGCAGTCCTGGTTTCCCTCCCTCCACCCCCTTTTCTTCTCTCTCTCTCTCTCTCCTTACAAGGAACTTTTTGGTATTTACTTTCTACTGGTGGGATTCTTCCATCATTTACTGGTTCCCATTTGTGGTCTCCTGACAGGGCAAGAAAAACTGATGTAATGGTGTCGGATGCCTTACTTTATACTACTGATGACCTGACGTCAGTTCAGAAATGACAGCAACCGATGCAGAAATACTATGCCTCTGCTATTCAGGCCGGCCGAGGGCTACCTTGGCAGAAATAACCCAAATGTGATGACTACAACAGTGAATACACTCGAATATCTACATTTATGGTAAGTGTACACAACTGTACTTTTCTCTTTGCACCCTATCCCCCATTCCTATTATACTCTAGTCAGTACTGATGTAGAGAGGCTCTGGTTTGTGCTAGGTGGCATGTTGCTCTTCACGTGTAAACTTAGATTGTTTGTTTACACAGATAACACTTGCAGTAAATCAACATCAAACCTCATAGGTGCAGTTTCTTCCTAGTAACTTCACAATCACACAACACAAGCGGCACCCACCATGAAATGTACATCTAAGAGTTACACTGATTTGTTTCAAAATACTATAAGGAAATCTCCAGATAATCCAATGTCCTAGTTATAGGTGACTCCATAATGAGACACACTGATGCACCACTCTCCAGGATATGCAAGGGGAGGCTCACAGTCAGTTGCCTATCAAGCATAAGGATTTGTCACATTACATAAGCACTGAGGTCACTGCATAACAAGTAAATGACTTGAGATGTACCTCCTTGCACTATATGAAGAGAGACATGACAGAACTCTCAGAATATATGTTTGAGGATGGTATGAAGCCAGCCTTGATAAGCATTCTACCAACACCATGAATACTGCCATAATATGAACAAACAATCCTTGTTTTCAACAAGTGGCTTACCTTCTGGTGTATTTCAAAGGGGGTACAATACACATCAGCCTGGGAAGAGAAGGTAGACAGTCCAAATGGATTTGCAAGGGATAGCCTGTGCCTCCTGCCCCAAGGCTTTCATATATTGGCTAAATCTTATCCACCCCATAGTGCCTTTTTTAGGCAATGTCAGTTTTTAAAGCTTCTAGCACGAGACAGAATCAGGTATACATTAAATTATTGCTGCTCATTGCTTGGAACCCTAACAAAAATGTTACTACCTGCATGTACTTCTTACTCTGAAAAACACAGATACAAGCACATTACAGAGATTTATTTCAAGACCAATAAAAGCACTCCATCATTGCAGGGTTTTAATGCCTGTGACTTGTTCAGGCTCACTATATTAGATGAAGGCATTAGAGGTGGTAGTATCTCCATAGTCTTAAAAAATCCCCTAGACAAGATAATATCCTGGAACTTCGCAATGTCCAACTTGCTGTTAACAAAACCCTCCTGTGTCGTGCTCGGCCACCATCTTCTACCTAGCTAGCATGGAGTCCTTGTATATTGAGCCAGCCACCATTCTTTTGGGACATTTCAACATCCTCAAACATGTATGTCCAGAAATTTCTGGACTTCATCAATTCAAGCAATTTCTGGACTAGTTAGTCTGCCCCACCATCCTGCCCCCACCAGGGGTGACAAAATCCTGGATTGAGTCCTTATCAATATGGGGGCAGCTTTGTTTTCCATCAGTTGTAACTTCCTTGCTGGTCACATCAGACCACAAATTTGCCAAAAGACTAATGCCTGAAGCAACTTCCAATAACTCAGTATTCAGAAATTATGCAAAGGCTAATTTATTAAAATTGAGTTTGACCTGGAAAAATTCAAAAGCCCTTTCCATTTTGATAATCTCACTGCTTATGCAGCATCATTTACTGCCACAATCTATATATAGACACATATATCTCCCTTAGAAATAAATACATTGCCAAATAAAATAAAATCCCTATTTTGGAACCCTAACAGAATCCTCTATAATATAAGAAAATGCATGAAAAAATAAATTAACTCTTAAGAAGCCAAAATGCTATTGCTAAACTAAACAAGGAAATATAGACCTTTACTAAATCAACCAACGCTAAATACAAGGTAAAAATAGCCATCCAGCCATCCAGAAAAAGGGTAATCACAAAGCCTTCTTTAACTGTGTTAGAAACTTCAGAAACAATGCCCAACACTGTGCAGAGCCAATAGTTAAGAATATCACATATTCATACCCAGAGAACACTGCCAGTCTACTAGCAGACAACTTTAGCTCAAATGTCACCTTCTTCTCACCTCTAACATTCTTAGATCACATACCTGAGTTGCTAAGGGCAAGAATATTACTTCTGTGGTGCAAAACAACAAATCAGGTAGCCTACAGGTAAAAGTACAGTTTTGTACCTACCATAAATGTAGATGTTCGAAGATCCACATTGCTGCAGTCATAACTTATGGGTAGTCCGCTGTCCTCGGTCGGCCCGGATACCAAAGTATTAGGCTGACGTCGGTCATGGGCGCTCAGATCTGACGACAGAGCGTCAAGGTATTAAAGCGCATGACCGACGTCATTTCCTCAGTCTTTTCTTGCCCCAGATGTCAGAAGGCCCTAGAAATAAAGGCCACAGCCAAAAATAGAATAACTCCCTAAAACCATGTACAAAAAACAGCTACAACCCAAATCATACCACCACTCCAAACTACAGAGGGGAAGGAGGGAGGGTAAGTGGACTGCAACAATGTGGATCTTGAACATCTACTTTTATGGTAGGTACAAAACTGTACTATGTTCTTCATCTCACATTGCTGCAGTCATAACTTATGGTAGAATCCCAAAGCAGAGGTAAAGGGAGGCTGGCAAAATCATAAAGCATTGGGGGCTGCCAAAATGCCCTGCAAGATTGCAGTGGCAAATCCAGCCCTAGATTTGGAATAAAGAGGAAGATGGTAATGTTTAGAAAAAGTGTGCACTGAACTCCAAGTAGCTGCTTCCAAAATATCTTAGTAGCTACCCCCCTTAAAAAAGCAGTAGAAGTGGCAGTAGCCCTAGTGGAGTGAGGCCTGATTCCAGCTGGAATCTCCTTACCATGGTGAGAATAACAGAAGCAATACAAAAGCCAATCCACTTAGAAATAGTTTGTTTTGAAACAGGTTTCCCTGAGAACCCAAAGCAAAAGAAACAAACAACTGCTGAGACTGTCTGAACCCTTTAGTCTTGCTCAAATAATAACGCAACTGCCTGTGAATATCCAAAGTGTGCAAAATTTTCTCCCCTTTATTTTGGGATCTGCATAAAAGTAGGCAAATGAATAGATTGGTTCAAGGCCACATTTGAAACCACCTTAGGCATGAAAGTAGGTTAGTACGAGAAATACCCTGTCCTTATGAAAAATTAGGAATGGTTCAACTGCCATTAGAGCCTGTAATTCAGAAACCCTTCTAGCGAGACGTAATGGCCAACAAAAAGCAGTCTTCCAGACAAAACTTTAACTCAGCTGTAGCTGCAGGTTCAAAAAGGAGGTAAGTAAGTTTTTCCAACACAAAATTGAGATCCCAAGCAGGAGTAGGAGCTTCACATGAGGTCTTATGTTCTTGCCCCCTAAGGAATTGCTTAAACAAAGGATGAGAGAACAATGGTGGATCACAGTCATAGTGAGCAGAAATGGCTGCAGCATGAACTTTTATAGAGGAGAAAGACAAACCCTTGTCCAATAATTCTGTAAGATATTGAAGAGAAACACTCAAATCAGGCCTGGAAACATCAAAGCTCTTTGCTTTGCTCCAAATAAAAAATCTCCTCCATTTATCAGCATAAACTTTCCTTGTACTAGGCCTCCTGGCCTCCAAAATAACATTCAAAACTTGTTGAGGAAGCTGCGTCCCTCCAGGTTCTAGAACAGAATATGCCAGGCTGTTAGATGCAGGGACTGAATCCTGACATTGAGAAAATGATTGCCCTCCTGAGTCAAAAGGTGTGGAATCAAAGGCAAAGGGTAAGGAGGTTCCCGTACTAAACTCCTCAGCAGAGGGTACCAGTGCTGTCGAGGCCTGTCTGGAGCTATTAGAATCATGGAGGGCTCATCTTGTCTGACCTTCAAGAGAACCTTTGGAAGAAGAGGCAGAGGCGGAAAGGCATAGACGTGAAGATTGCTCCAACTGAATGATAGGGCATCCACTTTCCAAGCTGTGGGATGAAACATCTTTGTGCAAAACTTTGGCACCTGGAAATTTAGTGGAGAAGTGAACAGATCTATGTCTGGAGTCCCCCATATCATTGTCAACTGTTGAAATACATGAGGATCCAATTTCCACTCGTGGGGATCCACTATCCGTCTGCTCAAAACATCTGCTAAGGAGTTCTGTGCTCCTGGCAGAAACCTTGCTTGAAGAGTGAGTTGCAAACTGAGAGCAGTCTCCCACAAAATCATAGCTTGCCTGCAAAGAGGGTACGAATGGGTTCCCCCTTGCTTGTTGATGTACCACATGACAGGTGTGTTGTCTTTTTGAATCAACACCTGCCCTGGGAGAAGTAAATCTTTGAAAGCCATCAATGCAAACTGGACTGCTAACATTTCCTTCAAGTTGATATGTAAATGTTGAAGTCTGGCAGGCCACGTGTCTTGAACCCATTTTCCATTGAGGTGTGCTCCCCAGGCCTTGTCCGAGGCATCCGTCGTTAAAATCTGACTCGCCTCTGGTCGGGTCACAGAGAGTCCCTTGTTTAGGTGACATTCCTGAGCCCACCACAAAAATTCCTTTTGAATGCAAGGTATTATCTGAATGACAGTGTCCAGATCTTGGCAGTGTTGTGTCCATACATTTTGAGATACCATTGTAGCTTCCTCATATGCAGTTTGGCATTGGGAAGCACCAGAATACAAGATACCATGAACCCCAAGGCTTGAAGGACTGTCCTTGCAGTCAGCCTGGACCGTAGAGACAATTGATGGAAGTAAAGTGTAAGATTCTTTTTGCTTGTCCGGGGTCAAAAGGCCATCTGGGAAGCTGTATTCAGTCTCACACCCAGAAAGCACATTTCCTGAGAGGGTACTAGACTGGACTTTGTTTCGTTCACAGAATACCCTAGGCACCTTAACACTGTCATAACATACTGCAGATGGTGGAGAAGCTCGTGCTTGTCTTGAGCAAGAATCAGGCAATCGTCCAAGTAAGGATAAATTTGTATTCCTCTTAACCTGAAGAAGGCTATCACTGGAGCCAGAACTTTTGTGAATACCCTGGGCGCAGTAGATAAGCCAAAGGGCAATGCAGAGAACTGATAATGTAAAGTTCCAGCCCGAAAACACCGGAATCTCCTGCAACTGAGCCAGACAGGAACATGAAGATAAGCCTCTTTGAGATCCAGAGTTACCATCCAGTGATCTTTGCCCAACAGAGGCAGAAGTTGTTGCAACGTCAACATTTTGAATTTTGGAATGTCCAGATATGTGTTGAGGATAGATAAATCCAAGATTGGCCTCCAAGTGTTTCCTTTCTTTGGTACAAGAAATAGGCGAGAGTAAAATCCGAGACCCACTTCTGACAGAGGGACCTGCTGTATAGCCCCCATTTGAAGAAGTAAAGAAATCTGTTTGTGAGCCTCTAACCTTTGCTGAGGAGGAACGTCTGGCATGCCTTTGAAAGGAGGCAATGTGTGGAAATAAAACTTGTAGCCTCGGTCTATAATGTCCAACACCCATTTGTCCTGGGTGACTAGAAACCAATTTTGCTTGAAGAGTGCCAACTTTCCTCCCAAAGGAGCTGTCAGACAGGAAGGATCTGGCAGCTGAAGATGCAGGTCATTGGGCCTGTTTACGAAAGGACTGGCCCCTGCCCTCACCTGTAGATTGCGCTGGTGAACTCCACGGCCTAGGCCTTTCTCCGTGCTCTGCCCCTACCACGTCTAGATCTACCCCTAGACTGTGAATCAGAAGAAGGGTAAGTCCAACCCTTAGCAGGCCAGTTCCTGCTAAACGTAGGGGGCTGCACCTGCAAAAAATCTTTAACAGTCTGCATAGACTTAGCCTTGTCTTCCATTTTTTCAAGACAGACTCACAGGAGAACCAAACAAAACTTCAGACTGCAAAGGGCATCTAAAATCCTAGCTTTAACGCTCCTGACAAATTCTGATCCTTAAGCCAGGCGTGCCTGCGAATAACTGAACCAGTGGCAGCCACCTGGAGGAGGCCTGCAAAGCATCAAAACCACACTGCAAAGCATGCTTACCCACCTGATCAGAGGCATGTGCAAATCCTGTATTCCTTACACTCTATGCCCTCTGCCAAAGCATCCATTTTAGATTTTAACTGAGTAAGGAGAAAATTCTGGTACTTCAACATATGAAACTGGCAATTCAAAGCCCTCATTGCTAAAGTGGAAGAGGTATACACTTTCTTACCCCACCTTTCCAAAGCTCTAGCCTCCTTATCCAAAGGAACTGGATTCTTTACAACAGAAGCCCTGACACCCTTAGGTCCCTGGCTAATAGTTTCTGGATCGGCCCTAGGGCTGTTATACAGATATTTATGAGCCTCCAGCACTCTATAATACCTATCTGGCTTAACTGGTGCAGGAGGCAAAGAGTCTGGATTAAGGGAAGCCTCAGAGGAAAACGTCCTGAACAACATCCAAAACAGGAGGTATAGCCAAGGGCCTATGCTGTGGTAAAACAAAATTCCTAAACCTCTTCCTGGAATCTGAGAAATCCTGACCTTCCCATTTAAAATGCTCCCTCATGGAATGCAGGGTTTCTGAAAAAAGAAAAATCCTCTGGAGGAGAAGCAGAAGGAGTGGAATCCTCTGCGTCTGAATCAGAATAAGGAGGAAAATCCTGAATGTCTTCAGAAGACTCTGAGTAATCCGAAGCCTGGTCCAAACTTTCCATTTCTGGCTCCACCCTAGGCCTCTTATCAGGAGGGGGCATAGAACCCCTGATTAAAGTAATTAAATCTTCTGCCATTTTAAGCATATGTTTTTTAGGCACAGAACCTGCAGAGCTAGGACTGACACCTGTGGAAGGCAAACCAGGCCTGCCTTTGGAGGGCACCTTAGAGACAGAAGGAGAAGGCCTAACCACCCTAGGTAAAGAAGGGAGAACAGTAACCTGAGAGGCCCCCTCAGCTTGACCTGACTCCTGAGAGGCCACATCTTGCAAAACCAACGTCTCCCCCTGAGACTCAGTTGAAACGGCGGATCAACCAAATCCACCGTAGTGTCCAAGAACAGGCGTCCGAATGGACGAGTCATCCTGTTTGGACTTTAAAGATTTATCTTTGCGCTTCTGGTAGCAGGCGTCGGAGGATCCGGCGGCATATTATAATTACACTGCTTACGAAGACAAGCCTAGCACAATCTAACCTACGTTTAATGGTGCGCTTTATTAAACCTAGCACAAAAGCGACACCCTACTACGTCGTGCTCCAGTCTAAACAAGGAATACAAAGAGAGTGGTAATCCCTATGCGTATCTGTTTCCCACAAAATACAATTATTCACTTTTTCTGACATCCGAAGTAACTGAGGCAAGAAAAACAAAAATATTCCCAACGGGGTACTTAGCCAACTTGGTTTTGGTCTGAAACTCAGAATCACGAAAATTTCAGAACGCCGAGCGGCACTTGCAAACGCTGCTTCTGCTTGGACCATAAGCAAAAGACTGAGGAAATGACGTCGGTCATGCGCTTTAATACCTTGACGCTCTGACGTCAGATCTGAGCGCCCATGACCAACGTCAGCCTAATACTTTGGTATTTACACAGGGTGATGTTAAAAAAATGTATATCAAAGATCCCACTACCCCTATACTATACGCTTTACCCAAAATTCACAAAGATGTGGTTGATCCACCTGGGAGACCCATAGTTTCAGGGATAGGCTCCTTTATGGAGAATGTTAACATTTTTTTGGACTCCCAGTTAAAGGTTTATTTAGAGAAAGTTAGTGCCCACATTGGCAACACTCAAGATTTAATCAATGTTATCTCTAAGTTAAGTTGGAATTCGGATTATTATTGGGTAACCATTGATGTCAAATCACTGTATACAAGTATAGATAAAAGATGGGGATTAGAGGCTATTAACAGCACATTAGGTAAAGGACCCAGAACTAATTTCTTAATTTCATTATTAGAGTATTGTTTGACACATAATTATTTTATGTTTAAAGATGTGGTTGATCCACCTGGGAGACCCATAGTTTCAGGGATAGGCTCCTTTATGGAGAATGTTAACATTTTTTTGGACTCCCAGTTAAAGGTTTATTTAGAGAAAGTTAGTGCCCACATTGGCAACACTCAAGATTTAATCAATGTTATCTCTAAGTTAAGTTGGAATTCGGATTATTATTGGGTAACCATTGATGTCAAATCACTGTATACAAGTATAGATAAAAGATGGGGATTAGAGGCTATTAACAGCACATTAGGTAAAGGACCCAGAACTAATTTCTTATCAATATGGGGGCAGCTTTGTTTTCCATCAGTTGTAACTTCCTTGCTGGTCACATCAGACCACAAATTTGCCAAAAGACTAATGCCTGAAGCAACTTCCAATAACTCAGTATTCAGAAATTATGCAAAGACTAATTTATTAAAATTGAGTTTGACCTGGAAAAATTCAAAAGCCCTTTCCATTTTGATAATCTCACTGCTTATGCAGCATCATTTACTGCCATAATCTATATATAGACACATATATCTCCCTTAGAAATAAATACATTGCCAAATAAAATAAAATCCCTATTTTGGAACCCTAACTTAAGCATCCTCTATAATATAAGAAAATGCATGAAAAAATAAATTAACTCTTAAGAAGCTAAAATGCTATTGCTAAACTAAACAAGGAAATATAGACCTTTACTAAATCAATCAACGCTAAATACAAGGTAAAAATAGCCATCCAGCCATCCAGAAAAAGGGTAATCACAAAGCCTTCTTTAACTGTGTTAGAAACTTCAGAAACAATGCCCAACACTGTGCAGAGCCAATAGTTAAGAATATCACATATTCATACCCAGAGAACACTGCCAGTCTACTAGCAGACAGCTTTAGCTCAAATGTCACCTTCTTCTCACCTCTAACATTCTTAGATCACATACCTGAGTTGCTAAGGGCAAGAATATTACTTCTGTGGTGCAAAACAACAAATCAGGTAGCCTACAGGTAAACATGAAACACGACTTGCCAGATCTTCCCAACTATTCAATATCAGCCTCAAGACAGGCTTCATGATAAATATCTGTAGGACAACAACAGTTATCCCTTGCAGAAAGATGGGGCTTCAATGGACTCAGGTAATTATAGACCCATAAGTCTGACCAGCCTCTTATGTAAAGCTATGGAGAGGATTATTATGGAGATAATAAATAAGAACATAGGTAAACTACAAACTGTTGACTCAAGCCAGTTTTTGTCAAGGGCAGATATTGCCTGCTTAACCTGGGTGACATCTTCAAAAAGGCTACAGAAGCAATGGATGAGGAAAAATCGGTACACACTGCATATCAAGACCTCATAAAGTCATTTGACACCATTCCTCACTCAGGTATTGTTGATAAAGTCTCTCAGATAAATGTCAATCCCTATGTCACATTTTTGGGCAGCAAACTAACTCATATATACATCACAGGAAATTAGGGTAGGTGTCTCCACCTCCTCCAAAAGACCTGTCACTAGTGGTGTACCCCAGGATTCGGTGCTTGTGCCACTCCTCTTTGGCATTTAATACTCAGAAGTCAAAGCTAATGTTAGGGGTTTATGGCTGACCAAGTTTGTGGATGACTGTAAACTTAGTGCTATCATAAACTCTCAGGAGGACACAGAAATCCTCCAAGAGGGCCTTTCCCAGACAAACAGCTGGTGTCATAAGCACAGACTACAACTAAATGCCAAAAAATCTGCAATAGTCTCCTTTGGTGAGCAGACATAACTTCTAACTATCACAATGACAAAGTACCACTGAAAATCTCTCTGGTAGTTAGTCACCCAGAAACCTATGTGGACAACAAACTGTTCTTTGATTACCTTGTATTCATTATTGCCAAAAAATCCTTTTTCACTGCAAAGCTTATTAGTAAGGGTATGGCTTCTAGGTTTAAGAATATGATAATTCTACTGTATTTGACACTTATTAAGCCATTCATTGTGTATAATATCCTCATCAGTATTTACCTGTCCAAACACTTAACACTATTTGGATATCCACAATACCTTTCTCACAAAGGAAATTAAGGGCCTAAATCATAAAAACTACTCTGACCATCTCAAGGTCTTGTCCCTCTTCTTTGTTTCAAGCAAGTTTCTGAGGGTCAATTTCTGCCTTGCATACAGAGCCTCAACAGATGCTTTCCTCTCAGATGTACTGCACATCCACAAGTCCAATGGTGGCACAAACATCCTCTCTGGAGATCATAATCTGTTCTACAACTTTAATCAAACATGTTGGAGGGACAGATCTATATTACAGAGAATATCACTTCTTTGGAATTGTCTTCCTCTCCACATAAAGCAAAGTAATTTTCTTACTCTTTTCTAACAAAATCTACATGAATGGGAAAACACAAACTTACCTCTAGTGTAGCACCCTTGCCCTTATGGATAGGCATAAGATGTAAATATTCTGCCAGCTCTGGATAATTCTTTCTTAAATTACAAGGACTAAAACTTTCATGGGAATTCAGGACTAGGTTTCTAAAGATCCTTATAAATCAATAACCTAGTTATTAGTTATGAACCTGTGAACCTTTAAAATTATTTGTGTTAAGTAGCAGGTATCTATAAGATGCATTAGTATATAGGACAGTTCTGGGGTAAGATTAAAAAGGAAAGAAGGTACTGAGAATGAGTAGTTATAAAGAAAGCAAAAAAGTGAAATCTAGTAAAGTAAATGATGTATGAGGGAGTTTTTGAACAGATGAATTCTAACAACACATTCAGCAATAATTGTTTGATACAAGACAGAGTAGTGTTCATCAAGGTTAAATTACTATGGTTAGGATATGTCACATCTGGCCAAGTTAACGATACACTGA
The DNA here is from genome assembly GCF_019279795.1 of Protopterus annectens. Classification (NCBI taxonomy): domain Eukaryota; kingdom Metazoa; phylum Chordata; order Ceratodontiformes; family Protopteridae; genus Protopterus; species Protopterus annectens. Next base: position 708,715,517 of record NC_056725.1, read on the forward strand.
AATGGATGGCAAATTGGTTGCTAATTTCTTTCACTTCTAGAGATAAGAAGTTCATTTGTTTGCATTTACATTTACTGGCTGATCTATTTTAGTGAAGATTGTCTTCATTGTAAGAGACATTTGTTATATTTTCCGAGTCCTGTTGGTTTTGTACCATTGTATTAGTGAGTTAACTGACAGGCACTTTGCTTTTGTTAAAGGAAAACTAAACCCTAAAGACAAAATTTCCTTTCATGCTCCTCCCTACAGAATGATTATCATACTTCCATGTATTAAAAAAATCATGACATAACAGTTACGTCCCCTCTGTGGCATTTCTATCCTTGTCAGCTTCTTCAGTTCATACCACATTCAGGTTGAATGAAATCTCATAATACTTTCTAGAGGAATTTGTCACCCTTGCTGTTGTACCATTTCACTTAACTCATTTGAATGTTTCTTGCCAAACAAAATGCTCATAGAAAGATACGTGCAGCTGTTATTGTCATTTCACTCCCACTGGGATCATAAAGTTATTCATGTTAAAAACTCACAGCTTTTTACTGTGTATTGCCACTTGTAGCTGATTTTATTCCTCCACTGGATCCATAAATTTATTGAGCCTTTTGTAATCTGCAGGTGAAGAAGCCTGATAATCAAAAAGAGCGACTTCACTAATTAGCTGGGCTTTGCAAGCCAGAAAATATGATAGTCTAGCTGACTCAAGGAAGGGAGGAAGACAGGTTCTCAAGCTCATAAAATTCCAAATTTTAAAAAGAAAGGAGGAAGACCAGATCTGAAACTCCCAGAATTTAAAAGTTATGCCATGCCAGGTATTTCTTTACATTTTGCAAACACTTTTCACAGATTGCACAAAGACATGTAGCAAGCAAATGCTGTCATTACAAAACAGTTAGTGACACATTTTACTACAAAATATTCAGTTATATGTTTACTGAGGATTCTCAAGCTTAACTGTATTTCTCATTATTTTTATTCTAAGTGAACTGAGTTGTGATCTGACAGCAGGGACTAGGGTGGCTTAATCTCATCAGTTGTGCCACCACGGTGCATTATGGGCAAAAAGTAACCTTTCCAAGAAAACAAAATCAAGTCAGGATGTTTGTCTCCATGATGAAATTCAGGTTTAAAAAAAAAAACTAAGTAATACTTCTTATTTGGATTGTGTAGAACTTCACAAGATAAAGGACTGGATTCAGAAAACATTTTCACATCATGGTTAGTGAATTTGTGTGATGAGCAGACATGTACACAGTGTGTGTGTGATTCAAAGAGCATTTGGAAATCCTCTTTCCTAGACTATTCAAATCCTGAGTTGGCCAAGGAGGGCTTAGCCTATTCAGCTTACCATTGAGTTATGACACTGATTATGAGGACATTATACTTTAGGGGTCTCCTTCAAAAAATGTCTCTTCCAGAGAGATGCTCTGTCTAATGAAGGAACCTTTTACATGCGTTTCAAAGGACTTCTCTCAATCACGCAGAATGTATTGGAAGAGCCTAGTCCAATGGCTGTTTTCATAATAGCAACAGAGCCTGATTCACAGCCATGAGCACTGCAAACACCCAACAGGTTTTAAAGCGTGCCAGACACCTGTACATAGTTGTGACATCCCCACACTGGGCCAGTAATCAAGGAGCCTGAATCCTCACCACTGACACTAGAGAGGGATGTTCACTTGGAATACAAATGGATACACTCAGTATTTCCAGATGCAGCTATCTGCACCAAGAACAATTTCCCTTAAGAGCACACAGGGAACACGCACAGTCCAGGGTCTGGATTTCTTTATGCCTGCTCCCTCCAGGATCTAATAAGGATCCTCAACTGGTACAGCTGTAGGGTTAGGTACTCAGCTGAGTGTCTAAGCCAAGTCCTCCACCACCCTCTCTGTGAAACTAGTGCTTCGTGTCCTTGCTCCAAGTAGCTGACACACACACTTTGTGGGATTTCATTTTACACACACACACACACACACACACACACACACACACACACACACACACACACACACACACGTGGGAAAGGCTGGCACAGATATACCTGCTGTGCCCCCTTCTGCCCAGAGTATAAGATAATTATCACTGCCACCAGACACTCCACAGTCAGTTACTCTAAGGCCCTTAACAAAGGGTGTCCAATTATACTGTGTAATATTAATAGTAATAGAAATGGTACTAATTGGCCAAGACAGCTAGGCCTTCAGGAGCAGGCCACACATTGTCATCAAATAAATATAAGCACTCTCAAAGGTTAAATACTTTCTAAAAGAACCAGCCACAGTAAATGTTTTAAATATATTTAATAATAAATAATAAAGGAGTATGAAAATACTGAATATATACTTACAGTAAACCACAGAGTTCAAATTACAGGAAATATTGAAAATAACATTGATGGACAGACTCAGACAAATAAAGAAAAACAATATCTAAACTAAGCTTCACTATATTTTCCTGACTGAATCCAGGAGAATTTATATTCCCTAATTACTTAATCGAGCAAGGCAGATGATGTGCTGAATGGTCCTTCTTGCTGTCAGGCCCAAGACAGAATACTCAATACTGAGAGAGTTCTCTTTGTAATATCTAAAATTTCCAAGATGGCTGGCAGAATGACTTCATCTGGTCACCTAACTCTAGGTTCTCACAATTCCCCTTTGAAGCTTGGGACAGTGTCAGCATAGATCTGATAAGATGCATATCTAAAACTTTGATAATGTTCATGGCAGTGGCCGGGGCTTTCTCTATTTTTACTGAGCTGATGAAGAAAGGCTTCTTCCAGACATGCCATCTCCAATCCTATTCAGAGCTGTGAGATAAGCACTTCCATGGCCCAACAGGTGGTCCAATTAACAGTATTTTTCTTAAAGTAAGTAAGCTACCTGCCTAACCCCTTCTCTTCTAGTGACCTTTGCCAACATATATACATGCAGTCTCACATGTATATTCCTTCTCTGTCCAGCAGGACTCACTGATGATACATTTTTTAACACTAGCAGCTTTACAAACACATTTTGATTTTCAAATGCTACACAGTTCTAATACATTTGTAACATACGCATCTGTACAAATCAGTTTGATATTCAAATGCTATACAGTTCTAATAGATTTGTAACAAAGCATCTTGTATAAATCAGTTTGATAGTCAAAGGACATATCATTCTTTACAGAACTCCAGCTGGCTATGTTGGCACTAGTCCATATCATCACATCTCTCCCCCTTTGAATACTCAAGCTAGTTTTTTCAAGTGACGCTTGAGAAACATGGCTTGAGAGAAATAAGCGTATCTGGGAATAAGTTACCCCATTCAATGTCTTGACAGCCTATCTGTATTGGCATTACTGATGCCACTACTGTGCTGCGCTGTCATATCATATGCCTGCAATTCTAGGCTCCACCACAGTAACTTGGAATTTTGCTGTCTGCCTTCCTATAGTCATATGTCCCCTCTCAAACTCCTCCTGCCTCCTACTGCAAATACTTAGCACAAGGGCCTCCCTAGCATGGTAAGGTTTCATCATGTTAACATGGTACTGCCTGTGCTCCTGCCTAGCAGTTCTACTATGTAGTTGACACCACTGACCTTCCTTACCAATTTGAAGGGTCCCTCCCAAGCTGCCTGCAGCTGACTGTGTCTGACAGGAATGAAAACCATCACCTGCTGTCCCACAGAATACTCTCTGGCTCGAGTGTTCCTGTCATACCATACCTTTTTCTGCTGTTGGGCTCCTGACACGTTCTCCTGAGCCAAGTCCATGTACTCCCTAAGCTTTGTCCTGAGGTTTAGGACATACCACAACAAACTCATTGTGGGATTCACACTCACTCTCCCACTCATCACAAATCAAATTTAAGGACCCCCTCACCCTATGGCCATACAGCAACTCAAAGGGTGAAAAACATGTGGATTCCTAGAGCACCTCCCTGTATGTAGACAATATATGGGGCAAATATTTGTCCCACTCTCTCTTAAACTGGTCTGCAAATGCTCATAGCATGTTTTTAGTGTAAAAGAGCATTGTTGTGATAGTGGTATGGGGTGGTCCTTATGTTTTTAACCCCACAGTACTTCCACTGACAAGCCATCTGGTCTGACATGAAATTGGCACCCTTGTCAGTCAGTATTTCTTTTGAGAAAACTGCCCTGCTGACAATCTCTAGCAAAGCATTTGCCACCTTCTCTGCCTCAATGGAGGACAGAGCCACAGCCTCTGGGTATCTAGCAGCATAATCTACTACCACTAGGATATACGTCTTTCCTGTGGAACACATAGTACTTACAGGCCCCTAAATATCCATAGCTACCCTCTGAAATGGCTCTTCAATCACAGACAAAGGCATCAAATGAGCTTTGACCTTGTCTCCTGCCTTGCTTACATTATGACACTGCTAGTCCTGCAGTACCCTGTTACATCCCTGGCAATCTCAGGCCAATAAAAGCTCTGCATAATATGTTTCTTGGTACACTTTATGCCCATATGACCTGCAAAAGGAATGTCATGGGCTATGGCTAGAAGTGCCAGATGGTACGCTCTGGGCACTACCAACTGCTGTATTACTTCACCTTGTAGCCTTCCCTCAGGGTCCACTCCCTTTTGGTACCCCTTTGTTTCAGTATACAGACTCTCCTTTTACTTGAGAATCAGGAACCTCCCTTGCTACCTCTCTCAAGCCTTGTAATGTAGGTTCTCAGAGCTGAGCCTGTCTCAACTCTATCTTTGTGACTTTTCCCAGATCCCCTTCTACAGGAAGTCTGGTATCTTCTGACAGTGGTGCCTTACTGTCAGTCGGGGTGCTACCACTCACCTCTGCCCTTGCAGTCACTCTGTCCAAGGGAACATCAGTACCTACCAGCACCTGTGGCTCATGTTCAGGATCACTGCTACAGGGTAGCTCCCTCCCTGAATTAGCCACATCACCAGTCCTGGCTTCAGGTGTACAGTTTGTCTGTGTCTCCCCCAGGATACCAAACTCGTATGTCTGTCTCCAAGCCTGACTGTGTGTCACTGCATGCACACAGGGTACTGCATTATCAAAATCATTCCCTATCAACATATCTGCAGGGACATCCTCAAACAGACCTACTTGCCTGCTTCCTTTTCCACTCTCCCAGTCAAGGTGAACCCTTGTCAAAGGCATTTGGAATGTGATCTCTCCTAAAGTTCTGACTGGAGTGGAGTGCCCAAGCAAGTACTTCTCCTCTTAACAACTGCAGGCTTCACGATGGTTATATCAGAGGCTGTATCTATCTTGACAGTGGCCTATTTTCCATCCACCAAAATAGGATACAAACCCTGGTGGTAGTTTGGTACCCCTATTTTCTCCATGCAACTTACCACTAGAATTATGTTTTTCCACTTGCTGGCTCCCCCACATTTTGTTCCCCACCTTGCCTCCATGGCAATCTATATGCTACATGGATCAACTGGTTACATTTAAAACATTTAACTCTTGATCCTGGCCGTGTACCTGAACTAGTGACTTCCCCTGTTACTGGTGAATTCTGTTTGGGTGGTTTAGGCTGCCCACCATGGGTTCCCTTATATCCATGTGCAGCACTGGGTATAATTTTCCTGTGCAGTGATGCCCTGCTTGCTAAGTAGGGATCCCCTTTTTCCCCAGCTCATCTGCAGAGTTGCATTCCCTGTCTGCCAACCAGATTCTCATGTCCTCAGGCAAAGTGCTAAGGGCTTGATGTTCTTCCTGTTTCACTGTTGCAGTCATTACATTTGGGTAATCTGTTTGCAGGTTGCCTCAGTCAGCCTGATTAACAAAGTCTTGGGTCCTGTGTCGGTTGCTGTCCCTTCTTCCATGATGTCTGGTTGTCAGGGGTATAAAACATGCAGCCAATACCATTACATCAGTCTTTCTTACCGTGCGGTGCCCGAAGCAGAAGCAGTTTGCAAGTGCCGGTCGGCCGACTCCTGGAAAGTTTGTTTTCGAGTTTCAGAACCAAAGTCTTCAACTAAAGCTAAGTACCCCGTTGGGGAAACTTTTTCTTGCTCCTTACCAATGTCAGTAAAAGTTGATAATTGCATTACTTGTGGAAAGCAAATACCTCATAAAGATTTCATTCGTACTGAATTCCTTTGCCTAGGCCCTGGCCACGACGTACCTTGCTATTGGTTTTGTGCTTTATTTAATCAGCGCACTATTCATCGTTGGTATATTTTTGCCTCTAAACATTTCAGTTCTCAGTTTAATTATCCAGAACTGTCATTAGTTAGCCATCCGACTACCGGGATTCTGAAAAAATGCAAAGATAAAGACAGAGACAGGCTGCTGAGGTCCAAAACTGCCGATGACGCTTCTCCTAAGCCAGTCGCCAGTTTGCTGGTACTCAGTGAGGCACTTTTGCAGCCCCTAATACCCGCTACTTCTGATTCACAGGCCTCTACTGAGACCCACTTGGAGTCCGGTATGCCGCGAAATGCTTCAACTATGGAACCCATGGATGTCTCTACCTTGGATGGGTCTGAACATTCATAGGTTCATAGGCAGGTACTAGGCTATTGGCCCTGGGGCCTATACAAGCCCAGCCAAAAAGGTACCTTGGCATTTGCCACCCAAGAAAATTATTTTCCTGTGCCACTGTCAAGCAGAGCCACAGAGGTGATCCCTGGGGTGAATTTCCTATTTCCCATCCAATCATCAAGATTTTTCTTGAAGAGTGCTAAAGAGGAGCTTTGTTTGATATAGATATGTAGTTTATTCCAGAGTATGGGAAGTTTCTGGGACAGGAATCTATCCCTCTGGCATGTTTTGTTTATTGTGGTGACAAGGTTTAGGTCCCTTGAGCATGTAGCTCGGAGGGATTGGGATTTCTTTAAGTGGAGCATGTCCAACAGCTCTGGGTTTGACATAGCTTTCTATATTAGGCAGTAGGCAATATGCAATGGAGTAAAGCTGGAGTTTTTTGAGACGGTCTGCATAGGGCATCTGTTTGAGGCCGGTAATCCTCTTTATGAGGTATTTCTTTGTTCTTTCCAGTTGTTGTAGATGTCTTGTGAGGTACATACTAAAAGGGGCATTGTACTCTATAATGGGTCTAATGAGAGATGAGTAGAGGGGAACAATGACCTCTGGATGAGAAACCTTTTGTGATGAGGTGTACCACATAGAAGGATTTCCTGACTATTGTGGCGATGTGATTATCAAAGGAGAGACTACTGTCCACCTGTGTCTTCTGAGGGTGTACTTAGGCCTATGGACTTGCATTTTAAATTGACGCCTCCTTCATTACTTAGGCCTAAATCTCAATCAATGTCTAAAAAACCGACGCCCAGGCCACATGCTCAAGCCTCTATGCCTAAAAAACAAATGATAAGAATGGCTTCTAAGAGGCCTAGGACTGACGTTGATTATGAATCTTCTGATCAGGATTCTGTTTTTTCTGACTCTTCTGATGACCTGGATTTGTCCTTACCTACTTATGAGGATTCTGATGCAGAGGACTCTATTCCTTCTGCTTCCCCTCCTAAGGATTTTTCTTTTGGGGAAACCTTACATTCTCTAATGGAGCATTTCCACTGGGAAAGCCAGGATTATGGCTATCCAAAGAAACCAAACAAAAAATGTTACATAGAAATAGAACATGGGACAAATGGAGAGCTACCAAAAACCCAGCTGACCATGTGACCTTTAAACAACTTAGAAATGAAACAAAGAAACTGATAGTCACTGATAAAAGAAATTACTACTCAAAAGTCCAATATGCACAACATCAAAACCCCCAAAAATTCTGGTGAGGTATCAACAAATTACTGCACCCAGGTAACTCCAAAACACCTACACCCTGAAACCTTACTCAGACTTCCCCAATTCAAATTGCTGATGTATTTAACTCATTTTTCAATGATACTGTTACTTTCCTAGCTTCATCCCTATCCCCACCATCCACGCAAGCACCCAACTCCCTAAACAATAATCCCCCCACATTTAAACTACAACCAGTCTCAACAGATCTCATTCATAAATTACTTACCAAGCTAAAACCTTGTACCCCTTCAGCTGACCTAATTCCAACCGAATACCTACAGATTGCAGCCAAACCACTGGCCTTCCCTGTCTCTTTTAATCAATCATACCATAACAGAAGGCTGTATCCCAATCCTTTGGAAAGTCTCTCATATCATCCCATTACATAAGGGTGGCAACTTAAATGACCTCTCTAACTTCCGTCCCATAGCCTTACTTTTCCCTTTAGCAAAAATCATGGAAAGATGTATACATTGGCAACTACTTAATCACCTTCTCCAAAACAATCTCCTAGCAGACAGTCAACATGGTTTTAGACCTCATCACAGTACTACTACTGCGCTCTTGTCTTTCACTGACCATATTAATAGAAATCGGAATAACAACTTACTGTCCTCTGCTCTATTCTTAGACCTCTCTAAAGCCTTTGATATGGTCAACCACACTCTCTTACTTAGCATCTTGAAATCTTTTGCTTTGGACTCTCAGGCTATCCAGTGGTTCTATTCCTACTTAAATAATAGACAACAAGCAGTGCTATGGGAAAATCACTTATCATCTCTTCTTCCTATAAAAATAGGTGTACCACAAGGCTCAATACTTGGACCTCTCCTCTTTTCTATTTTCATAAACAACCTAAATAAGTCCCTTCCTCAATCAATCTGTATTCAGTATGCAGATGATTCAACACTCATATGCTCAGCTTCTTCCATAAATGACCTTCAAAATATCACTCAAAAAGCTTTCACAGCAGCCGAAAACTGGTTCCAACAATATTGCCTCTTACTGAATCCAAAAAAGACTAAACTATTACTATTCGCTCCATCATATAAGTCATCCTCTCTCTCCTTCAATATATCCTCTAACAATGGCACCATAATATCCCCTGATCCTACGACCAAACTTCTTGGTGCCACAATAGACCACAACCTCAACTTTGATTCTCATATTAACTTAACTATCAAATCAATCAATAGAAAACTTGGATCTCTCTACAGACTTAAACCCTTCCTCACTCCCTCAGCCAGAAGTACTTTAGCACAAACCCACCTACTCTCTACCCTATTTTATGCCTCTCCAATCTATACAAACCTAACTAAAAGTAACCTCAACAAACTAGCAACAGCTTACCATAACATAGCTAGATTTGCAACAGGAGCCCCATTTCGTACCCACCATTGCTCTAATCTCAAACAGCTAGGCTGGCTAGAATTACAAAATCATATACGACTTCTGCAACTGACCATTACCCACAAAATCTTTCATCAGCCCACTAATACCACTATACTCTGTTCCCTTATTACCCCATATAAAAACATCTCTTCCCTATGCTTTGCTACTAAACTACTAGCTGCCTCCAACAAATCTAACAACAAAGCTGGGGATAGTCTGTTCTCCAACTGTACTGCACCCATCTGGAACAAACTTCCAAGTGAACTTATGTATGTTACCTCTTTACCTACTTTCAAGAAGCATATAAAATCATGGCTTTATTCCCAGTGGCTCTGCCCTTGTTCTAACCCTGACTAATCCTTTTTTGTTCCATGCCTTTTCCTTTCTCCTGCTATCTATAACAAGATATTCTCTTACTGTTTCTTTACTTCTCTTTTAATCTTGGATTCTCAATACCACTATGATGGATGGATGTTTAAAACAAGAATCTAATGTACTTTTTCCTGTTGATGCTACTAGTAGTTTTAGACTTTTATGAAAATGTTATGTACTACAGTCTGTCTGTTAAATACACCCTCTGTACAACTATGTTTGTAAAATTATGTCTTACTGTGGAGCTTTTCTCCCCGAGCCTCTACTGAAAATGGGCATTAATCCAGCTAGACGAGCCCGACCAACAAATGTAAAATAAAAAATAAAATAAAAATAAATAATAAATTACTCTGATTCAAAAAAGAGGCTTAGGAATTTCCTTCTCCTACCTCAGCATAGGCCTTTAGCTATTCCTCCTGTACTGGACATTGTTGATTATGCTTTCTCGGAATCTAGTTTGGCCCCTGATTCCCTGCCTCCTGCTTCCAGAAAACCTGATAGATACTACAGGGTCCCTGAGTCCCACAAGTTCCTTTTCAAAAATCCTACTGCAGATCCAGAGACTATTTCACAGGGGCCCAAGGGCATTAAGGCTTCTACTGCTAAAAATCCTACCCTTTCTGACAGAGACTCCAAGGCACTGGACAGATGGGGGTAAGAAGGTTTACACTTCCTTCTGCAACCTTGGTTATTAGGGCTTTAAACTGCCAGTTTCATATGTTAAAATATCAGCAACATGTTATTGGACTACTTAAACAGAAAATGATGATGATTCCTGACTGTGTGGAAAATAAAGATTTACAGGATTTAATGCATTCTGCCGAACAAGTTCGAAAACATACTTTGCAATGTGGTTTTGATTCACTAGAGGCCTCTTGTAGGGCTGCTGTTGCTGGGTCTGTGCTCAGAAAGCATGCTTGGCTTAAGGAACAATCTTTGCCTGATCATGTTAAAGCTAAATTGTTGGATGCTCCTTTAAATCAGGACTGCCTGTTTGGCAACAAGGCTGAGGAAGTTCTTAAAAAGATGGAAGATAAAGCTAAATCTATGCAAACTGTTAAAGATTTTTTACAAGTTCAGCCTCCCAGATTTAGTAGGCACTGGCTCTCTAAAAATTGGTCCTTTCCAGCCTCTTCCAGGTCTTCTCAAGCCAAACCCAGACACAGCAAACACCCCAGGTTTCAGTCCCAAGGGACTCACAGAACTCAGCAGTAGGGTGCCTCCACTTCCAAGTCTGGGAATAATAAGACCCCCCCCCCCCATGGTAAACTGTCTCAATGACTTCCTTTTAAAATTTCAAAGCACTTATCATCTGACTGCCCCTTTGGGGGGAAAGATTGCTCTTCATGCAAAGAATTGGGAACTCATTACCCAGGACAAATGGGTTTTAAATATAGTGTCCCAGGGATACAGATTTCACTTCCACACATTGCCAACACCAAGTGGATGGCTGGACCTACCCCTGAATCAGTGGGCAGAGGCCCCCAAACAAGTACTTTCTCTCTTAAGCATGGGGGCTATTCAACCGGTACCAGAAGAGGAAAAGGGACAATGTTTCTACTCGAGACTTTTCATGGTACCCAGGAAAGACAATTCATGGGGTCCTAGTCTGGACCTGTCTACTCTAAACACCTTTTTAGAGATTCCAAGATGCTGACTCTTCACCAATTACTTCCTGTGCTAGGCAAAGATGCCTGGTTGGCAACACTAGATTTAAAAGCAGCATACCTGCACATCCCAATCAGGGAATCTTGCAGAAGATAGCTATGCTTCAAAGCAGGCTATGTGCACTATCAGTTCTCTGCACTGCCCTTTGGCTTATCTACTGTGCCCAGGGTATTCACAGAGTGCCTAGCTCCAGTTATTGCATTTTGCAGGCAAAGAAATATTCAATTATACCCATACCTGGACGATTGTCTAATTTAGGCAGAAAGCCAGGACATACTTTTGAATCATCTGGCCTTTGTAAAAAGGGTTCTAACTTGTCTGGGGTACACCATAAATGAAAAAAATCACAACTGGTACCCGTCAACAAATTACATTCCTGGGAGCAAGCTTGAATACAACTTCCCAGATAGCTTACCTCATGCCAGAAAAGCAAATTCATTTGACAACTTACTTCAAACAAGTGGCCACAAAAACCCTGCTATCTGCAAGACAAATACTGAAAGCCTTGGGGTTCATGGCTTCCTGCATTCTTCTAATTCCATATGCAAGACTGCATATGAGGAAACTACAGTGGTATCTAAAAAGCCTATGGTGTCAACATTCTCAAAACCTAGAAACAATGATTCCTATCATACCTTGCCTACACCTAGAGTTCCTTTGGTGGGCAGAGGCCTGCCACCAAAACAAGGGACTACCTTTCACACCACCCACTGCCGCCCAAAACCCAACAACAGATGCATCAGACTATGCATGGCTCACCTGGCAGGGAAGTGCATTCAGGGCAAATGGAACCAAGTCATATTCACCTGCATATTAATCAAAAAGAAATGTTAGCTGTACAGAAAGCTCTGACAGCCTTCAAGGACCACATTCATCCAGGACAACTAATGGTAAAGACAGACAACACCACTGTTATGTGGTACATAAACAATCAGGGGGGGTACACATTTTTACCCCCTCTGCAGACTAGCCATGGCATTGTGGAACACAGCCTTGAGCTATCAAGTGCACCTACAAGCTTAATTCCTGGCAGATGGACTAAGCAGAAACCTCATGGACCCACACGAGTGGAAACTGGAACTAAGGATTTTCAACATGTTGACACGCAAATGGGGAAGCCCAGCTATAGACCTGTTTGCCTCTCCCCCAGAACTACTAATTGGTCACATTTTGCACAAGGACTCCCCACAAACAAGCCTGGAAAGTGGATGCTCTGTCCTTCAGCTGGAAAAACCTATCAGTCTATGCCTTCCCCCCTCTGCCTCTGCTCTCCAAAGTACTTGCTAAAAGTCAAACAAGACAAATCAAGGATGATTATGATTGCTCAAGACTGGCTGTGCCAACACTGGTACCCCCTCCTGCGCAGTAAGTCACGGTTATCTCCATGTCACCTGCCTCAGACTCCTTCCCTGCTGTCTCAGCAGGACAACCAGATTCTGCACCCTCAGCTACCAACACTGAACTTTGCAGCCTACTTACTCTCTCCTTTACCATCCCTCAGCAAACCTGTGACGGATATCATTTTAGAGGCAAGGAGGCCTAGTACTAGAAAATCTTATGCAGAAAAATGGAAAAGATTCTGTGCCTGAAACCAATCTCAAGGGATTAGCACAGCAGTGCCCAGTTTACCCCAGATTTTACAATACTTAACTGAGATGCTTCACAAAGGCCTGTCTTTTTCCTCCATTAAAATCCACACCTCAGCCATTTCAGCTCATTATAACACAGAACCTCCCTTCTTCCTCATCCACTGCTCAAGCAGTTTCTCAGAGGGGCCAAAAATTTGAGACCACCTAGGAGAGCTCCAACCCCAGCCTGGGACCTTCTTTGTCTTGGAGAAACTCACTCTACCTCCTTTCAAGCCAGCTGCTACTGCAGACTTAAAATTTCTTTCTTGGAAAACAGCTTTCCTTTTAGCAATCACTTCAGCTAGAAGGGTATCTGAATTACAGGCCCTTATGGCAGTAGGGCCTTTCATTATCTTTCATGCGGATAGGGTGTCACTCAGAACCAATCCATCCTTCATGCCCAAGGTGGTATCCAGTATGGCACTTAAACAGTCCATTCATTTGCCAACCTTCTTTCCCAATCCACAGAATAAAGTGGAATGGATACTGCATTCCTTAGATGTGCACAGACAACCTAGATTCTACTTGGACAGGACTAAGCCTCAAAGGAAATCTCAACAACTGTTGGTAGCATTTGCTGCAGGGGCAGAGGGGAAGGCTATTTCAAAGCAAACCATTTCTGAATGGATATGCCATTGCATTCATTTCTGCTATATGCACCATGGAAAACTATCCCCAGGGGATCAGACCTCACTCCACCAGGGCTGCATCTACCTCTACAGCCTTTGTCAGAGGCATCCCTACCAGGGACATCCTAGAAGCTGCTACCTGGAGTTCTGTACACACTTTCACTAACCATTATCATTTGCCAATTTTCTCTAAATCCAGAGCCGGCATTGCACTGCAGTCTTGCAGGGCCTTATAGCTGGCTCTAATGCTATCTAAACTCCTCCTCCCAACCATAGCTTTGGGAATCTACCCAAATGTAATGACTGCAACAGTGAAACACGAAGGACATAGTACAGTTGTGTACTCTTACCATAAATGTAGATGTTTGAATGTATTCACTGTTGCAGTCCTGGTTACCCTCCCTCCAGCCCCCTAACATCTTTTGGCTATACCTCTACTTTCCTTTACTATGCTTAAAAGCCCTTTTGGTGTATTTGCTTTTTTGTTGGAGGTATATTTTTGTGCTTTTATGTTTAATTGCTTCCCATTAGTGGGGCACCTGACATCTGGGGCAAGAAAAACTGATGGAATGGCATCGGCTGCATGTTTTATACCCCTGACGACCTGACATCATGGAAGAAGGGACAGCAACCGATGCAGGACCCAAGACTTTGTTAATCAGGCCGAGTGAGGGCAACCTGCAAGCAGATTACCCAAATGTAACATCTACATTTATGGTAAGTGTACACAACTGTGTTTCTCTCACCAAAAGGTCTGCCAGCCCTTGAAAAGTGATCTGAGACCTACTCACCCACATATGAAAATAAGTGCTTAGTTCAGCAATATAATCATATACACGTTCATATGCCTTGCGTCTATGCTCACGCAACTTTTTTCTGTAAGGTGTTAACTGAAAACATTGTAATAAACAGTGCTTAACTTTATCAAAATCTAAACAATCAGTACCAGACAATTTGGAAACAACAGCTGTAGCTTTACCATGGAGTAAGGGGGTGAGGAACTCTATGTATATCCCTCGGTCAGCATTATACTGTTTGCATACTCTTTCAAATATATAAATAAAACTATCAATATTTTCACCTTCTTGGTACTGAGGAAGAAGTTTACTGACCTTTATTGCTTTTGGGGTATGATTACTCCCTTGCCCATTACTTTCATGACCCTGGCAAAGAATCAGCATCTCCTATTCATGTCGCCTCTACCTCTGATTTTCTTCAGCCTCCAAGTACCGCAGTCTCTCTGCTGATTTTAATTCTCAATATTTGGTCTCCAGTCCAAGTTTCTTTAACTCTAGATGGATTTTTTTAAGTCCTCTGAGGAAAAGTTGAACTGTCCTGTTTCTGAGGGCTGCAAATTTCCATCATCAGACTGGCTGTCTTCCTAGTTCTTGTTCTGTGCTGCAGCTATGATTAAGGCTGCAATCATTTCCTCTTTAGTCAGGTTGGCATACACCAGTCCTTTGGCTTTGCATACCTTAGCCAACTAGTTCTTTGTCAGCTTGCCATACGCCTTTGCTGACATTTTTGCCTGCTCTCCCTGACTAAACTAAACTAATAAAAATAAATAAATACAACTGTTGTGATATTAATCTCTGAATGTCTACCTCGTGGCTGATGAGAGTACACACACATTCTTTAGTGACAACTGCTTGCAGGATACAGAAATTCAACGTCCACATCAATGCTCACCAATATTTGACATTCCCACACTGGGACAGTAATCAAGGAGACTGAATCCTCACCATTAACACTGGAGAGGGATAGTTACTTGGAATACAAATGAATACACTCGGTATTTCCAGATGCAGCTCTCTACACCAAGTATAATCTCCCTTAACAGCACACAGGGAAAACACTCAGTCCTTGGTCTGGATTTCTTTATGTGTATCTCCCTCCAGGTCCCCAATAAGATCCCCACTGGTACAATTGTATGGTTAGGTCCTCAGCCAAATGTCCAAGCCAAGTCTTCCCAAACCCTCTCTGTGAAACCAGTGCTTTGTGTCCCCACTCCAAGTAGTTGACACATGCACTCTGTGAGATTTGATTTTTACATATACACCTGGTAAAGGCTGGCACAGATTTACCTGCTGTGTCCCTTTCTACCCAGAGTGTAAGGTAGCTCTCTGTGCCACCAGACACTCCACAATCAGCTCCTCTAAGGTCCTTAACAAAGGGTGTCCAATTATACTGTGTAATATTAATACTAATAGAAATTATACTAATTGACCAAGACAGCTAGGCCTTAAGGTGTGACCCATACAGTGTCACCAAATAAATATAAGCACTCTCAAAGGTTAAATACTTTCTAAAAGGACCAGCCACAATAAATGTTTTAAATATATTTAATAATAAATAATAAAATAACATATAAATACTTAATACATATTTACAGTAAACCACAGAGTTCAAATCACACAAAATATTGAAAATAACATTGATGGACAGACTCAGACAAATAAAGAAAAGCAATATCCAAGCTAAGCTTCACTATATTTTCCTGACTGAATCTAGGAAAATTACTATTCCCTACTTATTTAATAGAGCAAGGTAGATGATGTGGCGAATGGTCCTTCTTGTTGTCAGGCCCAAGACAGAATACTAATACTGAGAGAGCTCTCTTTGCAATATCTGAAATTTACAAGATGTCTGGCAGAATGAACTCATCTGTTCACATGATACTAGGTTCTCACAGTATTCCCCTTTGAAGCTTGAGACAAGATGTCAGCATAGATGTAATAAGATGCATATCTAAAGTTTTCCTAATGTTTATGGAAGTGCCTAGGGCTTTCCCTCTTTTCACTGAGCTTCTTCCAGACATGCCATCTCTGGTCCTATTCAGAGCTGTGAGATAAGCACTTCCATGGCCCAACAGGTCCAATTAACAGTATTTTTCTTAAAGTAAAAAGTAAGCTGGTTGTTTAACCCCTTCTCTTCTAGTGTCCTTTGCTAACATATATACATACAGTCCCACGTGCATATTCCTTCTCTGTCCAGCAGGACCCACTGTTGATATATTTTTTAACACTAGCAACTTTACAAACACATTTTGATTTTCAAATGCCATACAGTTCTAATACATTTGTAACACAAGCATGTTGTATAAATCAGTTTGATATTCAAAGGACATATAATTCTTTACAGAACTTCAGCTGGCTATGCTGGTACTAGCCCATATCATCACAATAGTTCTTTATGAATCCTATATCTCACACATCATTGATCCATCTAGGTGCAGACAGGGGATTGAAAGCACACAGGCAGCTCAAATACTCTGCTTAGTAATATAAAAAGTAGAGTGTAGGTTCATTATGGCAAAGTTTATACAATGTCTGCTTCTGGAATTAGGATTCTGACCAGCCAGACATATAGGATAAAGTATCTAGGAGATATCATCAGACAAACAGAAAAGATGGAAGGGAAAATTCCAGATGAAGCTATGAGAGACAAAATTTTCAGTCTGAACTTAGATGGCTTTGAAGATGGGAAAAATTCCATCAAGTGTGGCTGTAATACCATAGATGCATCCTGCAGGAGTGTCACAAGTACTATACTGTACAGGTGAACTGTGTGTGTGTCACAAGTACTCTACTGTATAGGTGAACTGAACTGTGTGTGTGCTACAAGTACTGTACTGTATTGGGGAACTGTGTGTGCCACAAGTGCTGTACCGTATAGTTGAGCTGTGTGTGCCACAAGTACTGTACTGTACAGGTGAGCTGTGTGTGCCACAAGTACTGTACTGTATAGGTGAGCTGTGTGTGCTACAAGTACTGTAGTGTATAGGTGAACTGTGTGTGCCACAATGACTGTACTGTATAGGTGAACTGTTTGTGAAGACAATGTATAAGTGATCTGTGTGTGCCACAAATACTGTACTTTATAGATGAGCTTTACTTAGGATTCAGACACTTCCTTATGACACTGAATGCCCCATTAGCCAAAAATCTGTTTTCATAACCTTCTTAGGGGGCATTTAAAAAGTGGAGGAAAGGAGAAAAACAATGAAGTTTGTAAACAACATTTTCATCTGTACATACACAATTACAGCAGCAAGAATTCTACTAAGCAATGGTGTTTCTATATAAAGCATTTGAGGGCAGAGTAATTTAGACAGAAAAAGAACCTTGGATAAGAGATGAACTTGATGAGAGAGGGTAGGTAGCAGGGGAGGAGAAGAGGTAGAAAGGGCAGAGCTCACCTAGCAGCCATACAACCTACCCCTTCCCCTTTCCATAAATGTGTCTTCATATATCCTGGGATGTAGGACTTCACATTTCAAGAGAATTGGCTTCTCATAACAGCAGTCAGATGGATTAGGCAGTTTGAATTTTCAGGCCACAAAACAAAATGCAAATCCTTTCTTTATTTCCTTCTTAGGTATGCCACCTATCTCCGAGACCAAAAGGTTCTTTCAAAACCCATCCTTATCCAGTTATTAAGATGAAAGTAAACAGAAAACTTTTTAAAAGAGTAACAAGAGAAGTGACTGAGAGTTTACTCAAGACTCTTTCCTGTTCCAAAAAATAAAACAGACAAATTAAAAAGGTGGACCATGAAAACCCATTCTCGATTTATCAGAGATGAACAGGCCAGATGCATTTTGAGTTATTTTATTTATTTTTTTGTCCTTTGGGATTTCCACTATGCTCAAAATATTTTCCATGTGCATGGCCCCATGGTTCACCATCTCAAGACCAAAGGACTCCATGTAGTCCTACATTTTGACAAATGTCTGTTTCAGGGTTCCTCCAGAAAGGAAATTCAGAATGTGATATATTATAATACATTGCACTGCCTAACCAACCTGGGAGTCTTGTCGGAATGTATCCATAGAACTGGAGACATCAAAGTTCTTTCTAGAAACCATAACTGGCTACATGTCTGTGCAAAATGTTCCTGACATAGGGCAAAGGCATACACTTTGGGGGTATTTTGCAGACCTGGCCCAAAACTTCCCATTGTTAAGCTTGATGTTTTTGAAGGCCTTAGGTTATACATCAGCCTCCATAATTAAGATAACCAAGGTCAAACTATATATGAGGAAAAATAAAAGAAAAAATATCAGCTAAATGGCAAGATACTGCTTCTGATCTCTACCATCTAAAAGAAACTACCTTGCTGGTCTCAGCAAATGTCAATCAACCAAGGGAAGCCTTTTGCAATCTCAGAGATCATTCAGACCCTCACTACAGATAATCTGGACTAGGCATAAGGAGTATGCATACAAACTTTCAATGTGCAGGGGGCATGTAGCACTTTCATGTTGAGCAGACTTGCTTGTGAGGCCTTTAAGACAATCTAGCATCCAAGCACCTTACAGATGGCTACAAGGAATGCAAACTTGAAATGATACAGAAGAAACAGAGACATACACAGTCTTACCAACAGTGCAGATTATCCATGACGGTAAGAGAGACAGCAGCACAGCTGGGCATTCACCTTCATGCTGCATACATCTCTTCAGATCATAAATGTGCAGGAGATAAGATGAGCAGGATTAGGACAAACAATCATAAATGAAAAATAGATACCAACATCTTTCACACTCTCATGTAGAAATAGGAAGACCTAGTCCTGGACCTGTTTTCCTCAGAACTCAATAATCATATTAAGAAATTCTGCACTACCTATCCCTTCAAGAAAGCTCAAACAGTAGACATCATTTGTATTCCATGGAAGAGAGATCTCCTGGGTAATCTTCATACTTTATATTACTTCTGATACCAACTGCACTGATAAAAGCATGGAAAAACCAAGACAAACACATACTTACAGTACCTCTGTGGCCAATAAGCCATGTTTTTCCAGCTGGTACAGCTAAGTAGGGGCACATTTCTTCTTGCACAGTTTTGTCTCCTCAGACCAAAGAAGGAGGTTCAAAGGTACACCCTAACTTGAACAACTTCTGGTTAGCAACATGGTAGATTGTACTCTGATTCCCAGTTTCTAGGGGAGATACTCCATTCTATATGCTGAAGAAGGCAATGAATCTCCCAGACTAGTAGGATTTACCAGTAACAAAAGATGTTCTCACTGGTGTTATCTAATGATAGGTGCTGTTAGCAGCCTCAGAACCCGGAATTTTCCAATACTTGTTAGAGCTTCTGCAGTGCAGACTCTCCTATACTTCCATTCAGGTAGATTTGTTAGCTATTACGGCATGCTTCCCCTTAGACCCTTCCTAAACTCTAAATGGGTTCATAAGTTCTGAGGTGCTTGCCAGGCTAATGATCAGAATGGCCTTTTTAAGCCTAGCCATGCATCCCAAATCTCTTACAAGTTCTGATACCCTAGATAAGTATAAGCAGGGGCTTGGGAGGTGAAAGATTTGCAAGCAGTGGCCTGGGAGATAAACAATTTACAGGTTGCCTTTGCCCATTAGAGACATTGATGTCAAACCAGGGACAAATTTCCTGTTCCCTTCCAATTGTCCAAGTTACACTTGAATTGGGTTTGGGAGGAACTCTGCTTCACATGGATTGGGAGCCTGCTCCAGGGAAGGGTAGTCTCTGGGATATACACCTTTTTCTCCAGCAGATCCTATTTATATCACAGACAAGGTTTAAGTCTTTAGAATGGGTAATTCTGGTGTTGTTTGTTTTGTGGCTATGCAGAAGGCCCATCAAAGTGGGGTCTTGACAAGGCCTTGTATGCCTGGCATAGAACTCTCCTCAACAGCCTGTAGGAGACAGAATACAGGGATAGGACCTTGAGGCAGTCTGCATGGACATGCTACTTACACTCATAGGTTCATAGATTAGTACTAGGCTAACTGCCCTTGCGAGGCATTTTAAGCCTAGCCAATTATCCCTTGTGAGACTCAAACCTTGCACCTTGTGTTTGTAAGGCAAGCACCTTAACCATTAGGTCATCCTCTCAACCCACAGCAATCACAGGATTCAATCCCCTACCTAACTACATTATGACTCTAGTGAAGTACGCATTAACACGACACGCTATTTACATTACTCTATATTCTTTTAGTGAGGACCCTGTCTGGACATTCCAATTGTAGCATATGCCTAGTTAGGTATATACCAAAGGGAGCACTGTACTCAATGATAAGTCTAATGGATGCCAAATACCATAGAACAGTGAATTCCTTGACCGAGATGCTATACCTTTGTATATAAGTTGCACAACATAAAATGATTTCCTCACCACTGTATACATGTGATGGCCAAAGGCTAGATTACTATCTATATGTGTCTTCAAGTTCTTGACTACTGTGTCAACTATTAGTGATGTGTTGTCAATATGATAGTCACCAGGGATGTATTTTAAATTACCTAGTTCCTCTGAGAACAATTAGATTACATTCCAACCTAGTCCCTTGGCTCTCAAAAGATACTCTTGCCACTTTCAAAGCCAGAAACAAAGCCTGGAACACATGGCTCCAGCTCAAAATGAGTACCAATAGAGAAAACTTCCTTGAACAATGCAATAAAACTAAAAAGATGATAAGGCATGACAAAAAAAAACACTTCATTGAATTACAAAAGAAATATAGTTCTAACCTGCAAAAATTCTGGGCCACCCTTAACAAAATCCTTAAACCTGACAGTACCAGCACTCCGCCCCCCAATATAGATGGCAGCACTTAAGAAATTGCATCTCAGTTTAGTCAGTATTTCACCTCCTCCATCCTTCAACTTACTAACAATCATGCCGTTACAACTACCACACCCCTAATGCAACCAAGTGGCACTAACACTCCTTTTACTCTCAGACCTGTACCTGCAAACCTTATAGATAAATATCTCACTAAACGTAAAACAACCACTCTAGCAGCTGACAATCTCCCATCAAAATACCTCAAAATAGCAGCTCAATCCATAGCTTACCCTGTATCAATACTTATAAATAGAAGTATCACAGAACATACTGTTCCCTCATCATGGAAAATCTCCTACATCACACTCCTGCATAAGGGAGGCTCCTCTACAGAGCTAAATAACTATGACTAATAGCCACTCTACCTCCCTTATCAGAAATCCTTGAAAAATGTGTTCATAAGCAATTACTTAACCATCTTCTGCCAAAAATCTAGTATCCAATACCCAACATGGTTTCTGCCCATCACACAGTACCACCTCAGCACTAATAACATTCACCAACACAGTCAGTCAGCACAGGAATCAAGGCAACCCTGTAGCTACCATCTTCTTAGACTTATGAAAAGCTTTCGATACAGTATCCCACCACAAACTATTAACCTCCCTCTCCGGGCACTGTGTTGATACCCCCTCCCTTCTCTGGTTTAACAAATATCTCAGCAATCACCTTCAAGCAGTAAAATGGCAAGACTCACTTTCTCCTTTTCTTCCTGTTTCACAAGGGGTACTTCAAGCCTCCATACTTGGACCCCTACTCTTTACCATCTTCACAAATACCATTCACACTGCCACTCATCAGGCCAGCATAGTACAATATGCTGATGACATTACAGTAATCTGCTCTGCATCTACAATGCAACTGCTTCAGACCAAAACCCAGCAGAGTTTCACTGAAATAGAAACTTGGCTAAAGGACTCCCAATTGATATTAAATCCAAAAAAGACCCAACTAATTCTCTTTCATCCCACTAAAATGGCTAACCCCCATATCTCTTTCTCTATTACCTCTTCCAATACCACTCTAATCTCACCAGTGCCACATGTCAAACTGTTTGGTCTGACTATTAGCCAAATCCTAAATATGACATATTGCTCTTACAGTATCCAAAGTTCACAAAAAACTAAGATCCCTATATTATTGCAAACATTACCTCTGCACTGAAGCTATGTAAACTTTAGCGAGAACTCGTCTTTTATCCACACTTCTATATGCATCCCCAGTGCTTAAAGGGTTAAACAAGGCTGACCTTAATATACTCAGCATGTTACAATAAAATTGCCAAGTTTGCTACCAACTCCAATTTCCGCTCTCATCATTGTCAATCCCCGAGGCAAGTGCACTGGCTAGAACTCCCTAACCTAATAACTTACAACCAACTCATTTTTGCTCACCACATACTGTATTCCCCACATAAAAACCTCGCACTAACAAGCCTCCACAGCTTATACAGCTCTGCTCGACAATTAAGGTCCTCCAATATTGCTCTACTCCAAAAAAAAAAAAAAACTAAGTGTAAAAATAATGCAGATGAATCTCTTTATTCTTACATAGTCACAAAAACCTGGAACTCCCTCCTCCATGAAATAAGGCTTGAAAATAATTTGGTCTCTTTCAAAAACTAACTGAAACTTCACCTAGTTAAAACATGAGTCTGCTCATGTATCAGACCTGATTAATCTTACTATCATCCTTTCTTACCCTTAACTCACCATATCTTTCGACTACTTGCTTATGAGTCTCTCAGACAAACATATAAATAATGTAAAATAGCTTTTTTCTCTCCTTCCTCTGTACTTAACCACCTTTGCATACTGTTGTTCTTTGAACTACTCTCCTTAAACTTGTACAGTGTATATTCTTGTGATACTATGTATTACATATACTATTCATCATTTGTGTTATATGATGTTTCTGTATGTTGGAGCTTTGCTCCCTGGGCCTCCGCTGCAAACAGACACTTGCTGTCCAGTCGGACTGTCCTGGTCAACAAATGTTAAATAAATAAATTTAGTTTTAGTCCATGGCTCTGACACCAGTTGTTTGTCTGCATCAACCCTTCCTGAGAACATTTGTGTTGGTTGGCAATTCAATGACAGTTCCTAATTTGCAATCACCTGCAAATTTAGTCAGCCAGATGATTTTGTGCAAAAAAAGTGCAGTCCCAGAACCAGTCCTTGAGGGACTCCTGTTGTGACTGACCTCTTTGTACAGGTGGACGTTCCCAATTCTAACTTCCTGGATCCTGTCTGTGAGCCAGCTGGTATCCACCAAGTGATATAAGGGTTTATAGCTAACCTCTTAAGTTTGTCAACAATACCCGAGTGGGGTATTGTGTCAAATGCTTTGGCCAGATCAAGGTAGGCAGGGTGAATCATTTTGCCCTCATCATTACTTTGGTGACCTTCTCAAGAAGTCCACCAGGCTGAGTAGGTATGACATCCACTTGATGAAACCAAAATTGGGCTGGGTCCAGTGTCGGGAGGTTTTCTATGTCATTACTGATCATTTCCATGATAATTCTTTCCATGGCTTTGTATATGAGCCTAGTGAGACTTATGGGTCTGCTGTTTCTAGGGTCTGTAGATGGCCCCTTTGTGCAGAGGGATGACTGTTGCTGTTTTCCATTCATGAGGCATGAAGCTTGTTTGAACGCTACAGTTAAATAGCAATTCCAGAAGGCCTGATAGAGCATGTTTCATTCTATTTTGAAGGCATCCTGGGATACTCTCTGGAGCTATCAATGCAGTGTTCTTTGCCTTAGAGAGAAAACATTAAATACCTGTTTCGTAGTTATAGCGGGGAGTTATATTTGATGATATGTCATGACGGAAGGTTGATGAGGAAAAAGGGATAAAGTTGGAGTGGAATTTGATGGCCAATAGGTTGGCTTCATCTTCTGGCTCAGATTAGGTGGCTCCATTTACAATGAGCTCTGCACATGATAGTGTATTGCCTTTGAGGTTGTGGACATAGTTAAAGAATGCCTTGTGGCTGTCCTTGACCTAGGAGGCCAAATTTAACTCAAATTTGGCTTTGGTAGACTTTATTTGTCCTCTGAGTGGTTTGTTTAGTTTGATGAGAGTGTGTTTATCCTGCTGGGTGCTACACTTCCTAATTTTTGCCATGATTTTCTTCTTTCTGTTATACAGCCTACTGATGTTGTGATTCCACCAGGGTGGCTTGTTTGTTGAGTTAGTTCTGTACTTCTTTCTGGTGGGAATTGCACAGTAAAGCTATTTCTGAGCAGAGTATTTATGCCCAATGGAACTTGAAATTTGTGATATAAAAGTTAAGGCCTCCCTCTTTAAACCAAGTGATACTGGAGGCATTAAATATCAATCATTGAAGACTTTTTTGAGTTGCAATTATTTCAATAAGAATTATTTAAGAACCACAGGTCCTAATGGCTAAGAAGCCATATGTAGTCTTCCATAAGGATACGGTTAGCCTCAGGATAAATTCCTTGTTTATGCCTACGGTGATGTCAGAGCTAGTGTCAACTCAGGCCATACACCTAGCAGTACTCTATCCTAACTCTCAGAACAAAGGAGAATGAATACTGCACTTGTAGGATGCCATAGGCAACCTTGGTATTACTTATCTAGAATTGAGAGTGGAAGACATTCTGAACAGCCATTTAAGATCAACATGACAATTACACAAGCAAAACAGTCTCCACATATCCTTTTCTATGTAACTGGCAAATTGCATCTCCCTTCTGCTATGAAAATAATGGGAAAAATTTTGAAGGAACAGGTTTGAATCTCTTCCATCAGAGCAACAGCCAAGAATATGCCTGTTTTGAGTATCGGCAAGGCAGCTACCTGTACAAATTTACACACCTTTTCAAAACATATATGCAATCCAGGTTCTGCAATTGATATTATACACTATATGCTGTGAGTGTTCACACTCCCTGTCCTGAGGTGTATAATTACTTCAGTGCCCTTCCTGTGGATAACAATTCTACTGCAGCAGTGATTCCTATGACGAAGACAGTTGCTTGAGCATGCTCAGCATTAAAGTAGATATTCAAGCACAGGGGTCACTACTGCAGAATGGCTCCCTCTTTCCTTCCACCAGGTCATAGGGACACTGTCACTGGTAATCTGCAAGAAGATAACACAACTGACTCATGGCCAAATGGAGGGATGATACAATCAGCAAGCAAAGATAGTAGTATTGCTAAACTGAATTCATCCTGAAGTCTTGGTGAGTACCTTCACAAGGTGGACCCTGTTTTTACAAAATCTCACCAAGACAACACTGACATATAGATTGTACTTTATATAGCATATATAATGGACAGAAGTAGGTTAAACAATAAAAAAGATAACTGGGTGCACGTATCACAGGATAAAAAAAGTGTCCAATCCTGGTAGGCACACTGGTGCCAGAACTGCAAAAAATGAAAGTGAAGAATCCTCAAGACACAGAAACATTACTACAATGGAGCTAGGCCAGGCCCAGGGGGAAGATGCCCACCCCCCCTTGTAAAAGGAAGTAGTAGTCTACAAAAATCACAAAACTGATACACCAAAAAAATCCAAAAAGGTGATAGAGTGGACTACTAAGGATAACAAAAGAAATGATGTATTGTTACTATTTTGCAAGAAGCCCAGAATTTCCTGATAGAAGATATACAAAAAGAATAAGGAAGAAATTAGAGGAAAGGAAATACTTGCACAAGAAAAACTGTCAAAAGCTTCAAATGCAAATTTGTGTTCATTAATACAACAGATTCATGAAAAACATTATATCAACCAAGAAACAGTGGGCCATTTGGAAAAAGAAGAGACTGAGAAAGTATGAAAATATAAAGACATAAGTCTAGAGATTTTTGAAAAGTATTAAAAAAGAAACATGAACATGGGAAAGAAAGAAAAATCTGATATGGTACAATATTTTTGCAAAGGAGAAAGCCAAATTAATCAATACAAAAAAGCAGCTCCACAGATAAGAGAAATACAGGCAAGGACACCCAGATATGGAAAAATTCATAATACAAAAAATAAGATCACAAAGGGGGAAAGTAGAACAGAAGATTAAAAAAATGTAGAAGTTAAACAAATAGAAGCTGAAGTTATGGAATAACTGAGAAGTGAAGGATTTAGTGGAGAAAGGCTACAAAGGTTATGTTCATACGTCATAGATTACTACTAGGCTAACTGCTCTTGTAAGCCATTTTAAGCCTAGCCAATTACCCCATGTGAGAATCAAACCTTGTACCTTGTGTCTGAAAGGTAAACACCTTAACCATTATGCCAACTTCCCACCCTGGATAGATGAATACTAGGCTAGCAGCCACGAAGGGCCATTTTAAGCCTAGCCGATAAACTAAAGTCAAATTTAAACCATGTACCATGTGCTTATGAGGTGAAGACCTTAAACATTATGCCAAGTAAGGAGAAACAGGTGGAGCGGGAGACATCTGAAGAAGAAATATGTACATGGGAAAGAAAAAGAGATTTAATATGGTGCAATATTTACACAAAGGAGAAAGCAAAACTAATCAATACAAAAAAGCAGCACCAAATATATTTAAAGAGAAATCCAGGCAAAGGCAGCTATAGAACATTCGACAATGCAAAAAATAAGAAAACAAAGGGGGAAAGTAAAAAAGTAACCGAGAAGTTAAAAAAATAGAAACTGAAGTTATGGATTATCTGTTAAGTGAAGGGTTTAGTGTAGATAAAGTAACTCTGGTAATATCACAGCATGATAGAACAATGAGTCTCCAAATTAAGGAGAAACTGGTAGAACAGGAAGCAGCTGAACAGTTGCCATATGAAGATAGTATTAGTTTAAGGGTATGCACACTTATGCAACCAGCTTATTGTATGTTTTTTATTTTTAAAATTTTTCCCCTAACAGATTTGTTTTTCAAGTGAATTGTACAGGTTATAGGTCACATTAAAGGTGGGAAAAGTTTTAAAATGATGATTTATTGTGGTCTCATATTTTTATATCACCAAAACCTGGCATTTTTAACAGGGGTGTGTACACATTTTATATCTGCTGTATGTCTAAAAATGCTGTTGATTTAATTTATAAAGTTTTAGTAAAATATTAAGTTAATGCATTGATTGGGAGGGTTTATGATAACCTCTATAATTTTCATATAAGTGACCTTATTTTCCAGCAATTATTTGAAATTATTTTCTGTTGAACACCCACTGATACCAACAATGTATGGTCTACCGAAAATACACAAAAATTCTCTGAAACCACCTATGAGACCGATTGTGTCTGGTTAAGGTTGGATAACAGAACCATTATCTTTTTATGTAGAGAAAATGTTATGTCCATTACTGGACAAAGTTGACAGAGTACTGAGGGACACGAAACAATTTGTCTCTAGCCTATATATATTGGTCTACAGTCTATCATAATAATGATTATTTGTTACTTAGGATTGATATGAATTCTTTCTTCACAGTTATTCTGAATACTAGCTGTTGAATTTGTTAGACTTTTCCTGTCACATCACTCTGACTACAGTAATTCTAAGATTGATTTGATTTGTTTATTACTGGACCTCATTCTTGAGAATAATGTTTTATTGAAATTTATTATCTACAGAAAATCGGTGTAGCAATGGGCATGGTTTGTGCCAATAGCTATGCCAATATGGTCCTAGCTTACTGGGAGTCTGTGATGGTGTTGAATGGAAATTCATTTACTGAGTGTATTAAGTACTATGGTCACTTTGTTGATGATATTTTTACCGAGTGTATTAAGTACTATGGTCACTTTGTCGATATTTTTGCAGAGCGTATTAAGTACTATGGTCACTTTGAGGACAACATTTTTATAGTTTGGGCTGGATCAACTGCATTCTTATCATTTTGTTAAATATTTACATGGCACTGCGTTTTAAAATTTAGTGTAAAACACTCATAGTTCTATTGATTTATTAGATGTCCTCATTAATACAGATAATGATAGAATTTCTACTACTCTATTTATGAAAGCTTATAAGAAGAATAATCTCTTACATCAAGCGAGTATGCACCCTCGTCATGCACACAAAAATGTCCTTAAAGGTCAATTCTTCAGAGCCGCTAGGCTCAATGACAATTATGTTGTTATGTTTAGGGTTTTTAATGATAAGCACGCCGATTTCCTAAATAGAGGATATACTTTGAATGAAATTAATGAAGTGATTGAAGATATATTTTTACACAGAAGTGATTTTGCTAAGCCATTTTTCTCAGAACATATGAATCAAGTAGGATGCATTAATAGGAACAGGACTTCTAATAATAATAATATTAGAATGATTTTGACATATTGTAGTGATGTTAATCTTGGGCAGCCATGGTGGTGCAGCAGTTAGTGTTGTCGCCTCACAGCAAGAGGTTCTCTGGTTTGATCCTCGGCTGGGGTGCCTTCTGTGTGGAGTCTGCATGTCCTCCCTGTGGTCGCGTGGGTTTCCTCCGGGTGCTCCGGTTTCCTCCCAAAGACATGCTGTAGGTGGATTGGACACACTAAATTGGCCCTAGGTGTGAGTGCGTGCGTGTGTGTGCCTTCTGTGGAAGGTTGGGCACCGGGCTGGCAACTCAACACCGTAAAACTCCACTGCCAATCATGAGCAGACGGTGATCTGCTGTGGTGACCCCTAACTGGGAGAAGCCGAAAGAGGAAGAAGAAGTAGTGATGTTAATCTTGTTTGCAATGTTATTAGAAAAAACTTGGTTGATATTAATGGTTGATGATAGACTTAAAGAACTATTAGGAGAACAACCTAGATTCTGTTTTAAGAATGGTCCCTCCCTTAAATGTATGCTTTGTTATAATTTTGGTACATCCATGTGTTATCCTCCATTTGAAAAAAAAAAACATGAACATTTGCTTGTTTTGGTAGATCCATGTGTTATCCTCCATTTGAAAAAAAAACAGGAGCATTTGCTTGTAAAGCCTGTAATGTATGTCAATATAGTTACACAATGTCTACATTTACTCACCCTGTTACTTGTCATATATAAGTTTAATTTCTGTGCTAATTATAATAGCAGTCAATCAGTATATTTAGCTGCGGTGTTGGTGCTGTGGTAGCATTGTTACCTCACAGCAAAGATGTTGTCCGTTCGATTCTCGGCTAAAGCGTCTTCTGTGTGGAGACATGCGTGAAGGGGCGTACCTTCGTTGAAGGTTGTGCACCAGGGCCGGCAACTCGGCACATAAAAATCTTCTTCCAATCATTAGCGGACTGGAGTTCCGCTGTGGCGACCCCTAACCAGGAAAAGCTGAAAGAAACAACAAAAAGTGAATTAGTATATTTAGCTTTATGTACCAGCTATAAATGTTTAAGACTAATCAGAAGTTGAAAGAACGTATATTAGAACACTTATATGACATTAGAAAAGGGAAGATGTCAAACGCACTAGCGAAACACACACACACACACACACACACACACACACACACACACACACACACACACACACACACACACAGCAGGTAAAGACCATTATTTTGTTTTTTTGGTCTTACAGCTGTTTGGTACCAGTTTCAGGGGTGGAGATGTGTCTAATATGACTAAATGCCTAGAGATAAAATTGATTTTAGAAATGCAGGCTGTCAAGGGACTAGGTCTGAATAATGTTTTCACTTTAAGACCTGTGATGAAATTACATGCATTTCGTCATTAACTGTTTAAATGCTTGCAATTTTTTATGTCTTTTGTCTGATTAAGTGCCCTACAGGCATGAAAGTGCTTACCTTGTGAATACATTTTATATTTTATTGCTTCAGGCTGTGTTAACTGATCTTTATATTATCTTGGGCTGTTGTGGACCAGTTTTCATCTGTTGTGGTTATATCATTTTTGCTAATGCTTCATGCTTATCAAATGATTTATACAAATCAGTGTATACCATGATTATATATATCCAGTTATGAAGGAGGTATGGGCCTCTTCAAAACTGATTACATGTATAGATCTGCAATTGTAGGACTGCATGCATATCTGCTGACCTCACAAGATCCAAACATAGTCAAAGTTTTAAAACATGAGGAGAACAAATATAAGATGAATTCCCTGCTTAGTTTAGCAAAAGCATTAGTGTCAAGGGGGAATTAAAATCAAACCAGAAGTAAACAAAAATCAGGCAGTAAATGAATGTGCCAAAATAAAAAAAAAAAAACAAAACAAAAAAACAAAATAAAAAAATATATATAAGGTGAAGGATCAGATGAGAAGGCAAGAAATGTGGTAAAGGCATAACTACAGTTACAAGTACAGAAAACTAGAACAACCTCATGTCAATCAGGATCTGATGTTGGTTTATAAAGCCCTTTGAACATGTTGGAGAAACAAGACAAATGCAGGTTTTGCAAAACAGAATTGGAAGCAGTCAAACATCTTGTTGCTGGGTATGAAACACTAATGGCAGAGGGATTTTAAACTGAAAAGCATGATAATGTGGCAAATTGTTGCACTGGGATTTGTGCAAACATTACAATATTGAAGTAGCTGAGAAGCACTGGAAACATAAGCCACAAAGTCTAATTGAAAATTATGAAGTTTATATCACATGGGAAAACCTATTACCAGCAGTTCCAACAATAAATGCAAGAAAAACAGATATAGTAGTCCATGAAAAGAAGACAAAAGTAGCATTGATCATTGAAATTGCTACATCCAGTGATTACAGTATCTTACATACAGATACAAAATCATAAAATACCAAAATTTGCAGGTAGAAATG
The DNA here is from genome assembly GCF_019279795.1 of Protopterus annectens. Lineage (NCBI taxonomy): Eukaryota > Metazoa > Chordata > Ceratodontiformes > Protopteridae > Protopterus > Protopterus annectens. The sequence continues at coordinate 708,746,298 of NC_056725.1, forward strand.
AGGGCAATGTGGAAGAAGGATACTCATACAGTTCCACTAATAGGCGCAATGGGTCTCATAAAGAAGAATTTCTAGCCATATTTAGATATGCTACTGATATTTCTGCATGAATTGCAGGAGGAGTCAGCTCTGGGCACATTGCAGGTGCTGCAAAGAACACTTTTGGCAAACATCAAAGATCAAAACAATACTAATTTTATTAACAATACTAATTTTATTAACTTTAATCATACTTTAACTTAGAAACGGGGTCCGTTCCATTCATGGTATTAGAAACCCTAAATACTTGGAGAAATTAAACTGAGCCAAACCTGAAGGGGAGCTGTGGCTATAACCACAAGTAATATAATAATTAAGGAAGGGGGGCATCCCTTTAGCATTCTCTTCTGTTTTACTGACGTTCTTAAAAAAACAAAAGTCCTGGGACCCTAAGTTAATTCAGAAGGAGTCTCTTCAAATCAGAGAAACACAGGTCGTTAAAAGTATGCTTCGAATCAAATCTTTGCAGACAAAGAACTGGGTACAATAGCTTGCCCCAATCAGGCACACTACACAGTTAGTTTTTCAGCAAAAAGCTTCAGAGGAAGTGAGCTACTCCACTGTTAACTGTATAACAGACTGATGTCCAGGTAAGTACAGAAGTTTTGCCCCATGTGAGGGACAGCCATAGAAGTTTGGAAGTCCACCTGAAGGGTTGTCATCCATTGGTGGCTACTTCCCATTGGTATGGATTTATGTGCAATGGCCCCTGTCAGTGCAGTGGATAGCATTTTCACCTCACAGCAAGAGATTCCCTGGTTCAATTCTTGGCTGGGGTTCCTTCTGTGTGGAGTATGCATATCCTTCATGTGTTCGCGTGGGTTTCCTCCGGGTGCTCCAGTTTCCTCCCACATTTCAAAGACATGCAGTAGGTGGATTGGACAGTCTAAACTGGCCACAGATATATGTGTGTGTGTGTGTGTGTGTGTGTGTGTGTGTGTGTGTGTGTGTGTGTGTGTGTGTGTGTGTGTGTGTGTGTGTGTGTGTGTATGAATGTGTGGTGTGGAAGAACTATAGCACTAGCCACCCAGTGGTGTAAACCCTGGCTCTAGATGACTGTCACTGTTGAAGTGACACCCTGAGCACATATGTAAAAAAAAAAAGGGGGGGGTTGTGGATGGATGGATAGATGGATCCCTGTACTCTAACATCTTTTGTTATAGTGAGTAAACTCGTACAACTGTACTTTCTCATTAATTCAGGCCTGCATGATAAAAACCAGGCAAGCACATCAAAGCGTTGTTATTACTGCCTGAATGTGTTCATGTACTGAGAAAGTAAGGGCTACATTTTACATTGTGAATGGTTGGTGCTGTCACTGTAATAGCTTATCATACTATCCAGTCAGTTTTTTTTTTTGTTTGTTTGTTTGTTTTGTTTTTATGGAATGCAGCTTCTGACTTAGCTAGCAAATAGAAGGCTGTCATCACTAGTGAAGTCCTCATTGTACACTGGCTTCAGTTTCATACTTTCATCTAAATAAACAAGCCCAGCAGATTGTTTCTGTTTTAGAATCACTTTTAAAGATGACCTCATGCTACATGTTTTTATTACCAATTTTATTCATATTTAGAGTGTGGGTCTATATTACGAAATCCAACTTCCAAAGTGTCGAACACCATAAGCTCGAATTTGGAAGATCGAATTTGGACAACACTGACACTTCAAAACAGCAATTTTTTTCCAGGGAAAAAATTTGCTGTTCCGCAAAACACACACATAACACAATCACACCAAACACCTTCAAAACCTACACTAAACCTAATGTACACCACCATCTATGCACTAACCTTAACCCAGCCCTAACCCTAAAGTCCATCACTATCGCACACTTACCTGACCCGCACCCTAACCCTAAAGTCCGTCACTACCGCACACTTACCTGACCCGCACCCTAACCCTAAAGTCCATCACTATCGCACACTTACCTGACCCATGCCCTAACCCTAAAGTCCGTCACTACCCGTTCGTACACTTACCTTGACCCGGTCCAAAAATGCTGAAGCCGCAGAAATGGCCAACTGAATTCTTTCCCTGGGAAAGAATTCAGGTTTCTGTGGCTTCAACATTCTCAACTTTCGACTTACCAGGTTCGGCCTTCCAGTATTTGGCATTCACAACATTTGATTTTGTGATATAGACCCTAGAGTGTAGCCAAAATAATTTTTGTCTAAAAATATGCTAATGCTTTTTTGGTAAGTGACAGCTGTGTTATGACGTGCCAGTTAAGAGCTGTCAAGACACCTGGCTGATTCCAAATTCCAGAAGTTGTCTATGTGGGCAATAAAATATCTATTATCCTTTGCAGAAGTCTTACCCGTAATCCTCTTCATGAAGTACTGATGCTCTCAAGTACTGTGTCTTGCCATCCTTTTGGAGAATTCAGATATCCATACAAACCTGTAGAAGACGTTAGATCTTACCACATGCAAGCAAAGGCTTGTTACAGTAAAGTAATACAATAACAAAGATTAAATAAATCATAAATTTGTAGAACAATTACATTAAAACAAAATGTGAAAAGGCAAATAAACCAAACATATGATTGTGGTGATATTGTGCAATATAGGAGTATCACCTAAATAATGCACATATTCTACCATGCAAAGAAAACACTAAAATTAGCCAATAGTTTAAATACGAAAATTAGTAAAATGGTACACTAAATAAATAAAATGGAATGAAAATTTCTAAAATAAATACACCTTGGGGAAATCTCTTAAATATTTTGACATCTGAAATCTGGTGTAATTTACAATGTTCAGACTGCTAGAGACAGACTGTAGGGCACAGAAAATTATTTCCTAAATATTCTGAATGAAGCCCTGTAATTTCTACCAATGCCTCATTAGCTGATCCAAGGGCTCTAAATGATTGATAAGGCAGCAGCAGTTCTTTAGTCGAGGAAGGGTCCAGGTCATGAAATACAAGACAAGCTAAGACAAGGATTTTGTACTTGTAGCTCACAAATATTCCTTCAACTTTACCTTCAAATTATTTAAGTGGCAATTTTCTAAATAGCATAAAACATGATAAACAATAAAATAATTTATGGAAACAACAAAAGTTGATCGGCTTTTCATCAGGCAATGCAGACATCCTAACAAAGAGTCTCAACTAGCTGCCATTACAAGATGTAGTGCCATATTCTGTACTCACTGAAAATGCCCCATATCCACACCATTATGCCTTTGGTAAGGAATATTCAAATAGTTTACATGTGAAGAGATCAAAGCAAGCAATGCCATAGATAAGTCCTTTCTTGAAATCAAAATCATGAAGTGAGACATTTTTTAATTAAGATGATTTAATTACATCTAACATCTGGAACTTTAAATTTAGTCTGTGATCTAAACCACACGTAAATTATGAACAGGAGATACAAGTTACAAAGTACTTCCACCACAGGCAATAGTACTGGAAAGGCAAGCAGAAACAGATGACTTGTAGGTATCATGAATAATCACTGACCTCATTTTGCCTGGATTTGGTCACATTTGACTACATCTTATCCATTTTAGGACATCTTCAAGAATATCTTGCAATATGGCAAACTCAGAAATGCTTTCACAATGAAAAAAACAGGAATAATCGGTCATCAAATGTATGACAATGATACATCAAACTCCATCTTTAACTGATATCACATGAGGTCCTACATGTCCCCGCACCTAACCTACTGAATGTATTCTGCCAACTGCCCAATGAATTAATACCAAGCAAAGAATTCCACTACCAGCTCCCTCGGTGACCTCCCTGAAAAGAAAGTGAAACCTTCAAGGTCCTACATGTCCCTGCACCTAACCTACTGAATGTATTCTGCCAACTGCCCAATGAATTAATACCGAGCAAAGAATTCCACTACCAGCTATCTGGGTGACCTCCCTGAAAAGAAAGTGAAACATTCAAGGTCCTACATGTCCCTGCACCTAACCTACTGAATGTATTCTGCCTACTGCCCAATGAATTAATACCGAGCAAAGAATTCCACTACCAGCTCCCTGGGTGACCTCCCTGAAAAGAAAGTGAAAGTATGTGGTCCCTACTTAAAAGACTGTAGCCATAACACTGTGTTATATATACTGCTAGGTTAGGCAAGACCCCAGTCAGGGCAACCAGCAGGCAAACTACCCCCCTCTTCTAGCATTGCTCTTACCCCTACTCATATATTTTAGCCATTTATTCCTTTCCCCTTTTCTTCCCCACTCTTGTTCTTTTCTTAGACTCCTAGTACTCACAAACTCATCTCCCTTTCTCCCTCAACTAGATACCCCGTAGCTGACTTACATACTTGTAATTGGGTAGCTGACCACTAGGTGGCGCCTATATACTAGATTTCTTGCCTTTTTAGTCTACACATTTCTCTTCCTTATCTCCTTACATAGGCTCGATGACCTTTCCAAACCCTCTTTGCTCTATCAACCCGACTAAGTCCCCTGCTTCTCTTGTCCCACTGGCTTTCAAATCTTCTCTGTCGTAAGGCATCTTCATCACAGGCTACTCCTCACATATACTACTTCCATTCTTTCTAAGCCTCTTATCACTCTTCCATACCTCTTACCTTCTGACTCACCTGCACTCTCCTTACTTCACTGATTGTCTCTCTTGACAACATACTCCTCTGTCTCATCCCCCACCTAGCTTCTCCAATTTTTAACTATCTACTTCATTCCTGCGCTCCCAGTTTCCTACTCCTTATTTCTATCAACTCTGTGCTATTCCCAATACTCATCCTCCTCCCACCCTCTAAAAGACTGCAGCTACTACTTTCGCAGCTTCTTCCCCTTACTTGTGACGTAATTAACTCCCCTCCCCCTCTGCCCTATTATCCTCTCCTACCTTATATCTATACCCCATTCTAGAGGACGCCATCTTTCCTCTCTCACCCCACACCTAGCTGCTGTGCCCCCTGCTCTGGAGCTTCCTCCTACAGTAAGTGTTTTAGATAACTGAAAGCAGTAGTATTGACTGTACCTATTTCTCAGTATTCCATACATGTTATATTGTTTTTATTAGATTTCAGATGTGATATCTCTCTGTGATAATAATCTTTTGGTCGCACTCGCTAAAGACTAACAGCGTTGTGCGTGTGAGTCCATTTCAGTTTAGAAGTTCAATTGCTAGTGGTTCCAACTCAGTTTGAAGTACAATTGTGTCTGAGTCCATTTCAATCAGAAGTACAATTACTTCTTGGCCCAGAACTGTTTGACTTATTTATTTTTGTTTCTTTGTCTTAACAACTATATATCTGCAAATTGATTGTTTTGATAATTGTTAAAAACTGTCGATCAGTCTGCGTATCAGTGAATTGCTTAGTTTCATACTGTTGTATTGTCGCACATTCTGCAATTAATCTGAGCTGTGCACTTGCGACTGACTACTGTAACCTTTGTGGAAACTGCCCTACGTACTGGGCTTATCGTGTTCATTATGTGCTACCTGGACTCTAAAGTTTGTTCAGCAGGATAGCGTTTAGCTTTAAAGGATCTAATTTAGCAGAATACAAAGATCTTTATTTATTACCCTGTTTGTAGAGTTTGCTTAGCTGGATAGCGTAGTGCTTGTAATAGACTAAATCAGCTACCCACATAGTAACTTTAGTGCTGTGCACAAATAGAGGATTCCACACTTCTACGTTTACTGCTCTGTTCTAACGCTTTTCCTAATACCCAATACTAGTTTACTGACATTATTTACGGATTGACCGGAATACACTATTTCTTTTTTGCCACGAACTCTAACCTGGCATTCCACACGTGGCAACCTAACCGCTGACTGCTTTGCCACGGAGCTATTAAAGTCTAGGGTATAAGAAGGCTCCTAACTCACTGAGTTATTTATTTATTTAATTTTTTTTTTCCTCCATTCCTTTACTGCCTATGAAGATAAATCACCTTTATGCTGACTGCATTTTTTGTACATATATTAGCTCCAAACGATGTAGTGCTAGAGCCATAGCTTTAAACAGCCTCCACTGTTACAGAGCCAAGAAACACCTTTGGAGCTACTCTTTCCCTTTAGTTAGAACGTAGCTAGCTTATCACATAATCACTGTGTATCTTCTTTACTCCCTCTACAGTGAGTACATTAGTTGAAGTAGTTGAATATTTATCCTAGTTTAAAGCTTACATTACATTTAAAGACCAGTAGCTTTATCTTTACCCTGCTGCACCCTCTTTAAGAGTCAGTACTGGCTAAGTTATGAACTGGAATTAACTATATGCTACATTCTTAATATGTAAAGAACTGGCTTTAACTATATTTTAAAGTGTTACTACTTTGTAATTTCTTAGACATACCTGCTACAAGTTTACATTGTTGTGAGTTCTGCTGCACAAATAGAATACTGTATTTTTTTCCTACTGAACCTTCACATGATTCTGAGACTAAGTAAATGTTTTTGTTTTTGCATATGCTGTCTAGCTACTGTACTATTTTCCTCACTAGCTGTTTCTCTCTCTCTCTCTCTCCATTTGTACCAGCCTTCAAGGTCCTACATGTCCCTGCACCTAACCTACTGAATGTATTCTGCCTACTGCCCAATGAATTAATACCAAGCAAAGAATTCCACTACCAGCTCCCTGGGTGACCTCCCTGAAAAGAAAGTGAAAGTATGTGGTCCCTACTTAAAAGACTGTAGCCATAACACTGTGTTATATATGCTGCTAGGTTAGGCAAGACCCCAGTCAGGGCAACCAGCAGACAAACTACCCCCCTCTTCTAGCATTGCTCTTACCCCTACTCATATATTTTAGCCATTTATTCCTTTCCCCTTTTCTTCCCCACTCTTGTTCTTTTCTTAGACTCCTAGTACTCACAAACTCATCTTCCTTTCTCCCTCAACTAGATACCCCGTAGCTGACTTACATACTTGTAATTGGGTAGCTGACCACTAGGTGGCACATTTATACTAGATTTCTTGCCTTTTTAGTCTACACATTTCTCTTCCTTATCTCCTTACATAGGCTCGATGACCTTTCCACACCCTCCTTGCTCTATCAACCCGACTAAGTCCCCTGCTTTTCTTGTCCCACTGGCTTTCAAATCTTCTCTGTCTTAAGGCATCTTCATCACAGGTTACTCCTCACATATACTACTTCCATTCTTTCTAAGCCTCTTATCACTCTTCCATACCTCTTACCTTCTGACTCACCTGCACTCTCCTTACTTCACTGATTGTCTCTCTTGACAACATACGCCTCTGTCTCAACCCGCTCCGTTCGCTTTACGGGCTCACTCCGCTCCCCTACCCTGCCCCCAAATCTCACCTGCCCCCAGCACCTCTACATTTATTCCTAACTTACCCCTCCTACCACATCTATCATCCAATCTCAGCCCTCTCATTTACAACCCCTCCCCATTCTATCATCCAATCACAGTCCTGTTATAACTACCCCTCCCCAATTCTTTCATCAAAGAATACTCCTCCTCTTACTTCCACACCCACTACTACTCCTCCCACTCCAATTCCTAAACCTCTATGCACTTAGTCTTCCCCTGTCATTGTCCTCTATTTTAACTTTATCCATGCATTTTCTGCACCTTCCCTTCTCAACTAGCATATTAAATTCCTTTCTCTACCTCATTAATTACCCCACCCATTTTCTAAACATGCCTTCCCAAGTTCCCTTCACTATCCAACTCCCCTGCTTCCTTCTCTTCTTACTAATACCTCTGTATCTTGCTACTGCTTCCTCCCATAAAGCTCCCCAATTCCTTCCTCCTACTCAAACTATCCCTAACACCCAACTTCAATCCTCCTACTCTCTCACTTCCACACCATATCCTCCTCCCTTATCCTTCCCAACCCACTGCACCTTTTCCATCTCAAGCTATTCCCTATCTCTATAAAAACACTCTCTCTTAAATTTCTACTAACCTCTGATAAATACTTACCATGCAAACAACAAACGCCAAAACCTATCACCTGTAACGTCCTAGCCTTATCTGGAGACATTCATCCAAACCCTGGCCCCTGCCTCAGCACAGACTACTCCATCCCTCCACCCTCTTCTTCTCCCACTATAAATAAGACTTCCTCCCCTTTCCCTTCTCCACCCACTACCCCTCTTAGCACTCTTAATATCTTCACTATCAATGCCCAAAGCCTTAACAACAAATTTCACCAGGTCCAAGCTTGGATTAATCACAACCAACCTGACATCTTAGCCATATATGAAACCTGGCTAAAACCCCATATTTCTGACTCAGAAATCTTACCTCCTGGTTACCACATCCTCAGAAGTGACCGCATAAATAAAAAAGGTGGAGGCTCTGCTCTAATCTACTCCAATCTTCTCTCCTTAATTCCTCTTCAAATCCATACCCCCTCAATTCAAAAATTCTGAAATCACAACAGGCCTTTTCAGGTTGAATAAACATAAAAACATCTGCATAATTTCCATATACATCTCCCCTGGCAACAATTATCTCCACCCTTGAAGATATTCTTCACTGGGCCTCAACTGAAATAAAATATGAAACCTTTATTCTAGGCGATGTTAATATTGACTGGAATAAAATCAACATGCCATCTCCTTCACTATCCATTAACCTTTATAACTTCACCCAAGTAATCCATTCAACAACTCACCCTAATAAAAACCATCCTCCAGGTTTGATCATAGATTGGATACTAGTCTCCCATCCAAACAAAATCATTCTCTCTGGCACCATCCCTGACACCTTCAGTGACCATTTCCCTGCCTTCATCCATCGATCAACAAGCTCCATTCAACACCAACATGTCTATATTCAAACTTGTAACCTTAGCAACTTCAACCCTTTAATTTTTTCTAACATCTTTAAACAAATTAACTGGCAAATCTTAAACACTCTCCCTCTCGACAATGCTGTAGAGCATTTTAACTCTATCTTCTTAAATACTCTTAACTCTCTAGCCCCTCTAAAAGCAAACAAATCAAAGCCAATTCTGCTCCCTGGCTCCCCAAAGAAACTAAACAAATGATGCATCTCAGAGACAAATACTGGAAGCTTTACCAGAAAAGTAAACTGTCCTCTGCCTTGCTCCAATACACACAACTCCGCAACCAAGTAAAAAAACTTATTACCAAGGACAAAAAAAAACTACTATAATAAACTTCAGTCCAACAACAACAAGAACGTGGAGTCATTGATATGTATGCAGGCAAGATCTAGGGGTTGGGGCGGGGTGCATCTTGGGATGCCGGGTTGGCCCAGCCAATTGGAGACTCAGTGCTGGAAAAGGGTGGTCTGCCGAGTCGGAGCCGATTCTCTGCTCCGAACCCATCAGTAATGAATGTAGGTGAGATGGACCACAAACATCGATCGTTATGGTGAGTACATAACTACCTGTTTTTTAATTATGTCCAATATTAGTCTACCTGCTTGTCCGTGGTGTAATAGCTAGGTGTTACATTTGTAAATGTCTGTGAAAATAGTCTATATGCTGTCTGCACATTGAGTCAGGAGATATGGAATTTTGTTCAGTTTTTGTACTTGTGATTTCTGAATGACAAAGTTTACTTTGACTTTGAGTGGTGTGTGCATATACAGTAGCCACACTCCTCCTCAATCCCCTTACTCTTGTAGATAGTTGTAGTTTGGATATAAAGTAGTGTTTTGTGTCTTTCTACTTTGTTTCCTTGTTGGTGGTTTGTTTCAGAATTGTTGGGCTCGTCTGGTCTTGTATTGGCAAAAATGTCCTGAAGGAATCTTCAGTCTGACTGGTGAGTTCCCTCCTTGGGATTAACCAATCAGCAGACAGAAAGAAGGTGTGTGTGTGTAAGTGGAACATGGCTTTTGGATGCTGGCCAGTTCTTTTCGTGGTAGAAAGCAACCCATATACCCTAAAAGGCTACTGCAGAAGTGAAAATTTCAAACATCTGCTGTTATGGGCAAGTGCATATTATACAGTTGTACGTTTCTTGTTTAGACTTGCATTCTCTTTTCAGTTAGGATGAACTTTCCAGCATTTCCCTTCTCTATACTGTTACTTTGGACACAGTTGTTAGTATTGTTTAAATTGGAGATGAGGAGGTCTGTCGTCCTCAACCAACAACTCGGGCCTTTAGCTAGCTCAGTATTTGAAACTTTGCTTGGCTACCTAGGCCTTTCTTTTTTACCCACTGTGCTCTATCAGCCAGCTTCTTCTACATATCTTTTGCTGCTGGACATTCTGTCAATATTGTAGAAATGATCCGGTCTACAGTTATTTCATTTTGGTCTACTTTCATGTCAGAACTTTCAGGTATTTGTAATTTAAATGTGTTTTTTTTTTTGCTGTGCTTCACCGTCCCTTACTAGGCTTTGGTGTGTTTGCCATGCTCATCGCATTCTATTCCTGTTGTTCTCCCTTTCCTAGCTTACTGTTTTATATTTGTATTTTTTTTACATGTATATTTTTGCTGTCTGAACATTTAATTTGACTTTGTTTATTGCGATCAGTGTTGTAAAAGTTTATTTTACTATATGAAAGGTTTAATTTATTCTCTTTTCTGTCATGTTTTTCTCTGTCTTGAATTTTGCTCAAAAGGTAGAGATTTCTAAGTGCTGGTTTTCTACTTTTTTTGTGGTATTTGGCTAGTGCATTTATGAGCAATAAAGCTTTAAAAAATGCAGGATTGTATGCATAAGGTTTTCATACCAAGATGATGACTGTATATGTGCGCTGTGTAGGTAAAGAATATTTTAAAATACATGTTGAGGTTTAGGAACAGATTCCTGTAATACTGTGAGGGAGAGAACAAATGATACAGTCAAAGGGTAATGCAGCTTTCTCAGCTGATAGGGTTCAACCTTAAATTATGCTCCAGGATGGACTCTTGTCATGCTTGAAAGCAAAGTACACTGCACTGATGAACCTTAATGTAGAGATGAAGGCAAAGATAAGGAGGCAGAAAGAAGAAAAGGCACAAAAACCCTCTTCAAGAGAAACCTTGACGAGTGGAGGGGGAAAAGAAAGTTTACCCTAAGGATCACTTCAATGGCTCTGCTAAACAGAGGCACAGGGAACTAATCTAAGGGAGCGGCGAAAACCAGCACATTCCGGCTAGGCTTATAAATGCCTTCGGGCAGATAGCCTAATACCTACCTACCTACCTACCTATTCTGGAAATCAGTCAACTCCCTTCTCCATCCTGGATCTAGGAATAACCCCTGCCCTGATCCTAGTTTAACTGATAGTGAACTGTGCTCCCATTTCAACACCTTCTTTACCGAATCCATAGCTAAGCTAACAAAAACATTCCCAAATAAGAATCCACCTAACTCCCACCACACAACACCCAACAACCCTAATAACAATCCCCTAAATTTCCATCTCAAACCTGTATCCACCATTTTTATAAAAAAGCTTTTATCCAAATTAAAGCCTTGCTCAAATGCTCCAGACAACATACCCTCCTCCTTCCTCAAATGTGCAGCTGAAGGTATTGCTCTCCCAATCAGTATCTTGATTAATAGATCCTTAAATGAATCATATGTGCCCAAACTCTGGCGTTCAGCCTACATTCTTCCTCTACACAAAGGAGGCAAAAACACCTCTATTTCTAACTTTCGTCCCATTGCCCTCCTCTCACCAGTATCTAAAATCCTAGAAAAATGTGTCCACCACCAACTTATGCCTTACCTAATTCAGAATCACCTTTTAACTCCCACCCAGCACGGCTTCCGTCCTGGCCACAGTACCATAACTGCCCTACTATCCTTCCTAGAAACTGTCAATCTAGCTCGAGACTCTGGACTCTTTGTATCTACAGTACTGCTAGATCCTTCTAAAGCCTTCGACACCATCTCCCATACACGCCTTCTCCTTCATCTTGCCAACTTTAATCTCTCCCCTAATACTCTATCCTGGTTCTCCAGCTACCTATCTGACAGATCTCAAGCTGTCAAACTCCTCCTCTTCCTTCCTGCCTACACCCACTGGCGTTCCTCAAGGATCCATCCTTGGACCCATGCTTTTCAACATCTTTATAAATAACCTTCACACCATCATCCCTGACACTTCAGTCATCCAATATGCTGATGACTCTACCTTGGTCTGTGCCGCCGCCAACATTCCTGAACTACTGACCAAAACCCACATACATTTTCCACTACAGAGAACTGGATGCACCAAAACCACCTTTCCCTCAACTCCAGTAAATCTAAAATAATAATTTTCCTCCCCTCCAAGGCTTCCTCCTTTGACAAAAACACTTTCAATGTCCTAAGCCAATCAAACACTGCTATAGAAGTAGTCCCCTCTGCAAAACTCCTTGGCATTACCTTAGACGAACACCTCAAATTTGATCTTCACATTCAACATAACATAAAGAAAATCCACCAAAAGCTATGTATGCTATATAGGAAACAATCAATTTCTTTCCAACTCCTCTAGGCACACCCTGGCAATCACCTACCTCCTACCTTCTCTTCTATATGGAGCCCCTCTACTAACCAATCTGTCCACTTCCAACACCTCTAAACTTGAAGCTTGCTATAATAAGATCTTCAAATTTGCCACTAAATCCAAAACATCAACTCACCACTGCCTCTGCCTTCAATCTCTGAATTGGTTAGAACTCCCTAACCACCTAGACTATCTCCAACTAACCTGTGCTCACAAATTAATATTCTCCCCTGATAAATGCCCAGCCTTAAAGAACATTCTTCCACCTTACATCCCAAACAGATCTCTGAGATCTGAACACCAAAACCTAATCTCTGTTCACAAACCCAAATGTCCCACCGGCCAGCTTCTACTCTCCTTCTCTCTAGGTAAAAAATGGAACTCTCTCCCTCCTTCTCTTAGGACTATACCTAACACTGAATCCTTCAAAAAACAACTCTTCCTACACCTATCTTCCAAATGGAAATGCTCCTGCTTTCACCCTACATAACTCTTCACACTAAGCTCTCCATCCTCCTGCTCTACTTTACTCTTAACCTTATTCTAATTTCTCTAAAGAACCTGAACTAGCTGACTTTAAATAAACTCCAAGCTTGTAAATATTGTGAATTTCCTAAGAGTAACAAAAAAAAAAAATTGTGTTTTGCTTTTTTAAATTGTCTCATGATGTATATTACGCTTGCTATTTTTTTTGAATGTATGAATCTTACTCTTGTATTTCATCTCATTCATTATGTAACCTTCTTTGTATTTTGTAACCTTTATTGTACTGTATTTCACATGGAGCTTTTCTCCCCGGGCCTCCACTGAAAATGGGCACTTCTTGGCCCAGTGGACTTCCTCGGTAATCAAACTGAAAATAAATAAATAAATAAATAAATGTAAAGTGTGAACACAGTTAATAACAGTGGGGCATAAACTGAACCATGAGTTAATTCAAAATCAACAGGTAGTGTGTATAGAAATTAACCCCAGTCCCAAACCTTTGGATATTCTCAGAAGGATACGAATTGAACCAGTTGATGACAACTGAACACAGGTGACAGAAGGGCTCTGGGTACTCTAACAGCATTGAATGATCCAGTGTTTCTGATGCAGATGAAAGATAAAGAAGGACCATTATACAACAGAAATATTGACCTCTTCCCACTAGAAAGTCCTTAAGAAACCTAACAAGAGCAATCTCAGCACTATTTTTTTTCTTTTTTCCTTTTCTGAAGTCTGACCAGAGTGGCTCAGTCAGATTACAGAAAGATAGGTATGAGTCCAGCTGTACTGCAGTTAGCTTTTTGATGACTTTGCCAAGAAAGGAATGCTAGAAATTGGCCAGTAATTCTTTACGCTGGTAAGCCTCTTTTAAGAAAATGTGGTTACCCACCAAAACTGCAGGTGCAGTAGTTACATGTTACATGTACCCCGATGTGCACATTAGCTAAACTGCTCTGGCATTTTATTATGTAATGCAATGAATATGTCGCACACAGACTGGCAGCAGCTACTCTGCACATATGCAGATACATTCAGTCTAGCTGTAGGGTATAGCAGGGTTTTCAACCAGTATGCCGCAAGAGGTCAACAGGTGTGCCGCAAAATTTTTTAAAACATGCCTACTCTCTTCAGACAAATGTGTTACTTACTCCCACACTTCAGTGCAGTTTTTTCTTTACAAGGAATCCTATCACCAATCATGCCTAATACATCGGAGATGCGATTGCAGGTTGCACTCAGGTGATTTTTTTTTTTATTACTATCCTCCTCAAACTGCATCTCCACTGAATTAGGTGCATTGGTTAGAGCTGGACATTGTAGGGTGAAACTGTGAGCAGTGAGCACTGAAAGTCTACTGACTCTTAACAACTTTAACTTTTGACCGGACTTTGGACAAAGGGACTTTGCAGAAGAGTCTGTATAGAAACTGCTAGTGCAAGCCAGTGATTCTGAATTGAGGTAATACAATTATTTTCTACTACAAGAAATGCTGGCATACCTCTCAACCTCTTATAACACATTTTATATTAGCAAAACTTTTTTTAAGGATATAAAGTCTGAAACTCAAATATCAGCCATTATTTTCTGTCTTCAGTCCTCCATGGTTTTCCAGTGATTTGCCAGAAAACCACAATATTATGAGAAACAGTTGAAAAATATGGGGCAAAAATCTGGACATTTGACAATGTAGTGGCAAGGTGGTTCTCAAGGAGCAAAAAGGGGTACAGTTGTGAGAGTACCTCATTTGGCATTCTGGTGTAAGGGCAGCACTGCTGCAAGTGGGATATTGGGATTCATACCCACTGTAACTGTGCATGTGTGTATGTCTGTTATTTTTCTGTCTGCATGTATGAGTGAATGTGTGTACGAAAGCAGGAGAGAGTGTGTGTGTGTGTGTGTGTGTGTGTGTGTGTGTGTGTGTGTGTGACAGAGAGAGTGTGAAGAATGGGGCGAGTGAGTGATCCCCTGGCAGCAGTTAAGAGGTTTGTGCACACCTCTCAACCGCTTACATATTTTAACAGTAAGTAAACAAGTAAAATGTGAACAAAATGTAATTTCATGACACTGCATTATTAATAATGTTAATCTTCTTTTCCTTTTGAATCAAGGAGCACTTACACCAACTCATAGTGTTTTAAGTTAAGACAAAGACACAGATAGGCTTATCCAGGGTCTGAGACTTATTTCTTTGTTATGTATTTTTTTTTGGGGGGTGTGACCACTAGCCACATTACTAAACATAATAAAAATAATATGTATTGTATTACTGTGGATGCTCTGACTTACTTGGAACTAGTTCACCAGTTTTCTGTTTTTTTAAGCATGTCATCTTAAAAGACATTCTAAAACAACGTCAAGCTCCGATATCTCATTAAATATTAAATGCAAGTAAAAAAGAGGAAAGGATTCTTTAAATCATTCAAAACTATACCTTTTTTTGTCAGATCAGCAAACAATATATAATATATTTTTTGGTGTGCCATAAGAATTTTGTAATTTATACGTGACAAGTTTGAAATTTTCTGAGCTACAGTGTTGAAATACCACCATGTAAATGATAATGAAATTTAAAGTGAAACTAATCAGAGGCAACATTTAACTTCAGTGCTAAATTTCTTAAAAATAAGTCTCATTACATCATTGAAAGAATAAAATAACCAAATTACAGAAGTGTAACTTGTCAGGAATGCAGACAGGGTATAGAACTGAATGGTGGTTGTTACCATCAGCCCGCCATGTTGTACTAATTCACTAACATCCTGCATCTACTAACTCTTTATACAGTAATATATATGAGCGCAATGTATGATTCATTTGTACTTAAAGGGGCACTGTCAGCCTTCACAGGCTGCAACAAACTTATAAAATAACAAAGTTATTTAGCTAAAAAAAGAAACACACACACATGCACTGATCAAGAATACCAGTACAAGTCTCTGTTGCCTGTGAACTACATGTATATTTACATTCAATCCCACTTTTACAGAACACTCCTCTTCCACTCACTTCTTCAGTATACCCAATACACCACAGTATGCTTTTTTAAATAATTACACAGACACTTACACTCATCTGACTGAAGAACTGACATACAAAAACATGTGCTTTTACAATTGTCATTCATAATTATTATTTACTGGCATTTGATTATCAGGAAAGACCAATAGGTAGCTGCCCATTTTTGGTGGAGGGTGAGGGAGAAAAGCTCCAAAGAATTACAAAAACATTTAAATAACAATTTTACAATCTTCGAAAATAATACAAAAACATCTACAGTTTAAACAATTATACCAGACTAGACATACTATGAAAGCATTGGTTAAGAATAGATACAACTTACATGACAATTAATTAATATTTACAGAAATTGTAGCCACTTATACAAAAATTAAAGGTAAGTTAGTATAATACAAACAGGAATTGCAGTATGAAGTGAGGGGGAAAACATGGTTATAGCATATTTAGAAAGAGTCAGGGGAGAGAGAGAAAAATAGACTGTAGTAAGGAAGTGAGTGAAGAAGGCAGATTAAGGAGGTTAAGGTATGAATAGGCACTTGTTCATACTTGGGGATATAGTTTATCCTGGGATTGAGCAAGAACAAAGCCATATTTTGGCTGGGAAGTCTTTCAGAATGGTTTAAAGAACCACAGGGAGGGTACTGACCTGATAGAAACAGGTAAGGAGTTGCAGGCCTTAGCAACATGGTATGAGTACCTAACATGCTCAGCAGATTTGATAGGTCTGTGCCTAGACAGGAGTTTCTGGTCATTAGACTATAATGACCAAGTGGTAACATAGTTGTGTAGAATGGTATTTAGTGCTGGATGGGAAGATCAATGCTGGGTAATTTTATAGGTGGTAAGAAGTTGTGTATAAGTCAGTTGGGTTAGTTCTAGCTAATTTAGGCTTTTTAGTGCTATATAATGGTGGGTTCTGAAAGGGGTATTTGTTGCAAATGTAGCCACTTTATTATTATAGCATTGCTCAAGTTTTGATTTTTGCGATGTTTGTGGGTTAGTACGGATGGAAATGCCATAAAGTAGTAAAGGTAGGAGGTAAGTAGTGGCAAGTGTAGTTTTAGTTCCGTTCGTGAGAAGGTTTTCAGATTATCATCAGCTATCATCCAATAATAATTTGCTAGGAGAACATGAGTTGTGAGTTACAAAGCCACTTTTTGGTGGCTGTTAAAGCTTCCCGAGTAATATTTTGGAGATATGCCACGTTGTCTGATATGCATATGTCTGTGAAGTCATCTGCATATTGAATTGGGGAGGCCTGTTGTGGAGAGTGTTGGTGAAAATGTTGTGAAAAAGTTAAAGAGGAAGGGACCAAGGATAAAGCCTTGCAGTACATTGGGAGTGACTGGCAGGTATGGACAGAGGATGGTGCACCCATAGCCGGCCTTAGGCATAGGCCAACTAGGGCACCGCTCTAGCAGGGGCACTTTTCCAGTATTTATCTGGTGTAGGTAGACCAGGATGGGGGCACCGGGTGATGTCGTGGGGGCACCGTGGAGCCCTTTTGCCTAGGGCACCAGTTGACCTAGGGCCACTCCTGGGTGCACCATTTTACAGACTGATACCTACTGGAAAAGTAACTGTTGAACTATAGAAGAGTGGGCTGAGATAGACCTAGTGAGGACATTTGAAGTAAAGTTTGCTGTGAAAGGCTCTGTTGAAGGCTTTAGACAAGTTTAGAAATAAGGCAGCTATTTTGCCATTATCTTTAACGTTATTGACAGTATCTACAAAGGTTAAAAATGCAGGGTTAGTACTATGGGAGGGGCAGAAGCCATACTGTATAGGGGATAGGAGTCCTTCCTGCAGGAGATAGCTTAGCAATTGTTTCTGAATACATTTTTGTAAGTATTTTGGAGAGGATGTATAAGATTGCTATAGATTTCAATTTACCAATGCCTGTTGAATTTCCTTCTTTGTATAGAGGGATAATGGGTGACGTATTTTTCCTAGACAAAGGGAATATGAGATTCCTGGAGTGAACTGTTTATAAGGATTGAGACCAGACAGGCAATGCTATTGGCTGTTCTTTTAAGGGTGTCAGTTGAACATCAGCTGAAGTTGTTTAAGAATAGTTTTATACAGGATGTAACACAGGTTTTAGGTGAAAGTGGATGTAGTGTTATATGGCTATTGGCCAGGGTTGGGACTGGATGTTGGGGAAACTTTGGTTAGGGATACTATATTATCTATGAAAAAAAGAGTTACATTCTATTATAGTTTCAAATGGTTAGCTACTGGGACAGGGGTTAGGGGTTGAATTTTTGGCCTTGATGTAAGATTTCTTCAAATACTGACCAGATTTTTTAGGGTTGTGTTTACTGTTGTTCTGACAGCTGTTACAGTATATATTTTTGTCTTCATGTATTTCTAGCCTTCTGAAGTTTTCAGGATATTGAGGTGTTTTATGTTTCTGCCATTCTTTCCATGCTTTTTCTCTATCCTGCAGTAACATTCTACTCTTTTTGGATAGACAAACTGCATTATTTGTTTTTAGTCTCTTTCTTCCAGGGGGTGCAAGGCTATTTAGGATATTTAGGAAAGTTCTATTTAATTCATTTACAGCATTGTCTAAGGGGGGATTTTTAAGATGTTCTAAGTAACAGAAAATAGAGTAGTAATGAATATTTCTGTGTTAATCTTAAACAGGTTTGGTGCTGTTTTATAAACATGCTAATGGCACAGTGGTGCAGCGATAGCACTGTCGCCTCACAGCAGGAGGTACTCCAGTTCGATTCTCAGCTGGGAAGCCTTCTGTGCGGAGTCTGTATATCCTCCCTGCATTCATGTGGGTTTTTTTCGGGTGCCCTGGTTTCCTCCCACATACAAAGACATGCATCTGAAGCGTTTCTCCTCAGGACTTCTCTGGAAATTGGCTTCATTCCAAGTCAGACTTTCCCAGTAAACAAATGTTGAATAATAAATAAATAAATGCTGATTAAGCAGATGTGTGAGATGTCTGATTGTACAGACTAGGAGATAGTCACTGAGAGAGTCAGACATTGTACCTGTGGTGGTGAATTTTCTAGGCACTGATACTAGGGTCTTGTCTAATAAGGAATCTGATGTACTGTTATAATGTGTGGGGCTATTAATTAGTTGTGTGAAACTGTATAAGTTCATGCAAGATGTAGGGGAGTCAGAGATTATGTCCAATCAATTAATATTGTCATCACAAAGCAGAATTCTTTCTTATGGAATTGTTATGGATAGCCACTGTAGGATATCTTGCAGTGTAGCTGTATTGTCACCAGGAAGATTGTAAAGGACAGTGATACATATTTATCATCATCAACCACCTTTTTCTCATTTTTCTACATGGAGTTGGAGTGCGATGTCAACTGTCTTCATCTCTCTCTCTCTGCCACCCTTCTACCTTCTTCGACTTTCTTGTCTGACTGTTACAGGTCTTCTCTCACACAATCCATTTCTTGTGACCTTGTCATGTGCTTTCTCCAATTCTAGGAATGGCCAGTTGGAATCTTTCTTCATTTCTAGCAAACATGGGGCCTGTTGTGCTGCATCCTGATTTGAATCTGAACTGCACATCTCCCATCTTACTTTGCAGTATTTGTTTATCAGTCACTCTCTCCACAACTTTCATGAAATATGACATGAGTATGATGCCTCTGTATTACCCACAGTTGTGAATGACCCCTTTGTTCTTGAAGACTAATACGCTTATTCTCCAGTCATCGGGGATATGCTTTTCTCTCCACAGTGCTATGAGTACCCTTAGGAACCACTTCTCTCCTATCTCACCCAAAATCTTTATCATATCTGCTGTGACCTCATCTGAGCCTGCTGTTTTCCCTGACTTCATTTTCCTTACTGCTGTTCTTGCCCCTTCTATGGTGGGCTCCTCTTCTTCTCTCATTGTAGCCTGTGTCTGGGTGGTACAGCTGCTGTGGGGTTTTCTTCATTCAGAAGCTGCTGGAAGTACTTCTTCCATATACCGTCGATGTCCTGTGGAATGGTGAGCAGGTTGTTGCTGGCATCCCTTATGAAGGGTGGTTGACTGTCTTCTTTACCTTTCTGATTATACCTTGCAACCTGATGTAGTTTCTTTGTGCCATCTACTGGGTTACTTTCCAGAAGCTGGTACAGGGCCTCTGATGCACTGTTCTTTGCTATTGCAACTCCTTTCTTAGCTTCTTTGTTAGCCAACTAGTACTCTTTCCTGGCCTAATCTTTATTGTCTGTCTCCCACTTCTTCCTGCACTCTTCATTCTTTTGATGGCTTCTTGGACTCCTGTATTCAACCACCAGCTTTCTTTATGTGCCTTATTTCCAAACCTGGCTCAGCCGCATATCTATTTTGTAGTCTTCATATATGCTGTTCTGAGGTGCTGCCATTCTTCTTCTTCTTGAGGTGCGAGAGTCCTGAGTAACTCCTTGAACTGCTGTGCTTTATCTCTAGTCATCTTTCAGGCCTTCAGCCTGCTCTCTGCTGACCAAAAAGCTTTCTCTGACCACTCCTTGCAGCTGATTGTGGCAACCAGTGGTTTACGCATGGGCTGATTGTTTCACAGGAGATAACTTTGCAATCACTGATTCTACCCCATTGCCCTTTCTTTACTAGGAGGAGTGAACATGAGTTTCATGTTGGCCACTCTTCTATGTGATCTTGTGAATGTCTCTCTTTCTGAACCATACTATTTGCCAGATGAAAGACTAGAATGGCCTCTCTGTCTTTATTCCTGTTGCCCCACCCATGTGGAACTAGGTAGTCCTCTTATCCTGTGCTGTCTGTCCCAATATGTGCATTCAGGTCACCTGTTATCAACACCAATTCATGTTGTCCTGCTTTATCTAGAAGGTTTTGCAACTGCTGCCTAAATACACTCTTTTCCTCACTATCACAACCCTGCTGTGGGATATTGGCTGAGATAATGAATACTGCCTTGTCATTAAGCTGCAGTCTGACTGTCAGGTGTCTGTCATTAATTCTGATGACATACCTCACTGACTTCTGAAGCCTCTCCCTCACTACAATTCCCACACTATTGCTAGCCTGTCCTCCTCCTGAGTAGTAGACTCTGGATCTCAACACAAGTGGTTTTGCTGCACTGCCCTTCCGTCTTTTATCCTGGACACACAAGATGTGCAGACTCGTCCTTACATCATGTCATCCATTTCCAAGCTCTGTCTTGTCAGTGAAGTAGCAATTCTTAGTTTGGCAGTTTGATTGGTTTTACATCCAGATCTCACTCAACAGAGCTATCCCAGATAACCTAAGCTAGGCAAATGGATACCAGCTGGCCAGTAGTTTATTAACTAAGAGCTGTTGGGTTTTATGGCAGGCACACATTAGCCAATAGGAGCACATACAGCTCTCCCATTAGCATGGGTCCCTGGCATATGTCTGAGTAGTCTTCAACCTTCTTATCATCAGTAAATACCCATGCCCATTTGGTGACTTTAGTCAACCTGAGTCACCTAGAGACATAGTTCTACACCACTGAGTGGCTAGCCCTGCCATGGCACACAGTCTGTGATCCATGTTCTCCTATTCTGGGGACCTATCCTATCCTATCGTGCACCACAACAGATCCCAAAGCAGCTGGTCTATGCAACTCATCCCTCTACAGGGTACCATCTACAGTCTGTGTTGCTGCCCATTCTTGGGTGAGTTTTTAAATGGAAACACTCAGCATGTTTTTCAGTGGTGGAAGTAACCCCCCACACAGAGACAGGGAAAACATGAAACTCCAAACAGGCATTGGTCAGAAATAGAGGGGCATGAAAGGACAGACTATGAGGTTGTAGTTAAGACCGGAATTAGTGAGGGCTTTCTTGTGAAAAGCTGAAGCTGAAATGTAGAATAATGGATAGGTACTGTTAGGGATGAGTCTAAGCATGAACTGATATAGTGTTAATTGGTATGGGAGGGAGAAAGGTTGTTGGGATCAATGCTAAATGTTAGACAGAAATTGGGAAATTGGAAAACAGTAACAGCAGTATTTATATGATAGTAGTAAATTTGTTTGAGGAAGGTTTGGGAATGGGTGTCGCAGCTGAAATGTGGATGTGGCAAGTATAATGGTAGAGTAAGAGGACAGGATAGGGTAGGAGGGAGGGAGAAAGCTGACATAGTGGGCTTCTTACACTCAGGTCAATTTTACAGAGAGCAATCAGTTTATTATTGATATAGGGCAATTAACAAGGAGGCACAGAATAGAACAGGCTTTCTTTCGCTTACTGAATGTAGAAACTAGGAAACTAGGGAGACTAAGTAAATAGGTTCATAGGTTGGTACTAGGCCATCGGCCCTAGGGTCTATACAAGCCTAGCCATAACAATTCCCTGGATATTTCTTCCCACAATATTTACGTACCTGGACCCCTGTCTAGCAGGGTGACTGATGTGATCCCCGGGGTGAATTTCCTATCTCCCATCCAACCGTCAAGGTTCCTTTTGAAGATGGCCAAGGAGGCGCTCTGCTTGACATGTATGGGCAGTCTATTCCAGAGTATGCGGAGTCTCTGGGTCAGGAACCTATCCCTCCAGCATGGATCCCTGGCTCTGATGGATTGGGATTTCTTTAAGTGGAGCATGTCCAACAGCTCAGGTATATATTATTAGGAGAAAAAAACAGCGATCTGTTTACTTATAATACAAGGACTACTGCTTTAGGGGGAAATGTCACAGCCACTTTCCAGCACACGACAGCCATGTATTTGCCTACTTAAAGTCAATACACAGCAAGGGTCTTCATGTTAAACTCCTTACATTGCACTATGACAATATTCTCAGTGAAAATGTTCGAGAGTTGGGCCTTGTGGCAGAGGTCCTGCAATATCTGACTCAGGTGTGGATAAAGTGACCACAGGCTTTACACCATGAAGAAAGATGGTAACTGGATGGAGGTATTACATGAGTTTACAATGCAAGGCATTTATCTGTGCCATGGCCCCGTGCTGTGCCGATAACATATTTTTACTTTCCTGATTTCATGTTTAGCTATTACTGCCACTGTCATCAGCTTATAGCTAGTAGTCAGCACCTTCATACATTGTTTTACATTTGTTTATAAAAAATAATGCCACTAGACATTGTTAGTACCTTATAAATGTGACTTTTTTTTCTGAAATCAAAAGAATGTTTCTTTCAAGTATCATTACTAAAATAGCTGCTTCCAAACAGATATTTGCAAATCAGTTCATCTATAGCATTCAAATAGTGGTTCATCCTAAACTATAGTCCAGCCACCTGTAGGATGACAACAATCAAACTGACCATTTTTTACATTACGTATTTGTGTATTTCTGGTTAATTTTAGTATATTTGTGGAGGATTACTGGTAGTTTGAGCAGAGAACTGTTTCACTGCTTAAATTAATTGCTGTCAATAATTGATGCCAGGTGATACAGATACCACTATCCCCTTCTTTTTCCTCAGATAATTCATGTTAACATACATATGTTTATTTTGTTTACCTTTCTTATTTAATAATACAAATATTTCAGTATTCTTGATTAGTTTTAACATAGTTCCCTATTCCTTACTAAAGTTAATATATGCATATTTTTACAGAATACAATAAAAATAGAAATTACCCAATATTTATTCATAGTTAAGTATTATGTTAGCTACCCTTGACGGCCATTTAAGCCTATGCAGTTTTGCAATTCAAATATGAGAATAAAACCATGCACCTTGTATTTGTAAAGTAAACTCCTTAATCAGTATGCCAACCCTAACCCCTTATTGTTGTCAATAAAACACAACAGATGTTTTTTTAATGGTGGGTAAATGGTAGTATGGTCAGGGAATCCTTGCACTATACATTTTCCCATCTTTTGTGCAGCTATGAGGGCTGGTTTCATCAGCCCCTTTTCATTCACATCCTGTGCCAGGTATTCTGATATGCTATAGTGGATTTCTTGCTGTACATCTTTATTTCAAGAAACAGCCAACACTGTGAGTAAATATATTGCATGTCCTGTTTTCATTTACATCTATCTCTTCTGCTGCTAATATAAAACTGCTTAAAAAAAGAATGTCAACGAGGTGCAAAGTAACTGCAGCACAGAATCAACATGCTTGGCATCAATCAATTAAGAAATACACATACAAAATTACTGTCATTTTTAATTCTGGAATATTATATCCCTGCCAAACTTTGTTAGCATAAATTCACCTATAACCTGGTCATGTATTAGAATTGTAATAATTCAAGAATTTTAATTCAACTATGGTGACATTCTCAAAATCTATTAAAGACTGGAGAAGGACAAATAGTTCATAGGTTCATAGGTTCATACTAGGCTATCTGCCCTAGGGCATTTATAAGCCTAGCCAGAATGTGTTTAGCTTTCGCCACCCATTTTAAATTTATTTTGCTATGCCCTTTTTCAAGGTTAGTATACTGTGCCTCTGTCTAACAGTGACACAGAAGTGATACCCGGGGTAAACCTACGATTTCCCATCCACTCATCATGATTCCTCTTGAAGAGAGTCAATGAGGGACTCTGTCTAACCTGGACTGGGATTTTATTCCAGAGTGAAGGTAGCCTCTGGGTTATGAATCTGTCCCTCCAGCATGTCCTATTTATTTCAGTGCTGAGGTTCAAGTCTCGAGCGTGAGCTCGATGGGATTTGGATTTTCTGAGGTGCAGCATGTCCATTAATTCCGGGTTGGACATGGCTTTATACGTCAGGCACAGATCGCCTCTGAACAGGCGGTATGCCACTGAGTAGAGCTGGAGTTTCTTTAACCAGGCAGCATATGGCATCTGTTTGAGCCCTTTGATCCTCTTGGTGAGGTACTTTTGGGGTCTTTCCAGTTGCTGCAGGTGTCAGGTAAGGTACATCCCAAAAGGGGCATTGTACTCAATTATGGGCCTGATGACGGATGAGTAAAGAGGCACGATGACCTCCCCTGATCTAGATGTGAATCCCTTCATGATTAGGTGGGCTATATAAAATGTTTTTCTAACCACTTTGGCCACGTGGTTGTCAAATGAGAGATTGCTATCAACTTGGGTCCACAGGTCCCTAATTACTTCTTCTGTACTTAATGGATTACCACCTATGTGGTAATTTGTGGGCACTTTGTTTTGCCAAAGGGGATGACTATACACTTTTGGCATTTAGCTTGAGGCCATGGCTCTGGCACCAGTTGTCTGTTTCTATGAGGCCCTTTTGGAGGATGCTTGTGTCAGCTGGAGAGTCGATTATGGTGCCCAGTTTGCAGTCATCTGCGAACTTGGTCAGCCACAGTCCTTCCGTGTTGGCCTGTACCTCCGAGAAATATACACCGAACAAGAGAGGTCCCAGGACTGAGCCTTGTGGGACACCACTTGTAACTGGTTTGGAGTCTGACATGGCTCCAGCAATTCTAACCATGTGGGTTCTGTCCTTGAGCCAGTTTGCAATCCATCTAGTGACATAGGGATTTATATTTAAGCTGGTGAGCTTATCTATAATGCCCGAGTGGGGTATTGTATCGAAGGCTTTTGCGAGGTCCAGGTAGGCTGTGTGGACCACCTTACCCTCGTCAATGGCCTTGGTGACTGTTTCAAAGAAATCAACCAGGTTTAAGAGGCAGGATCTGCCCTTAACAAAGCCGAACTGGGTAGGATCCAGTGGCTGTAGGTCCCCAATATCTTTATTTATGAGGTCCATGATGATCCTTTCCATAGCTTTGCAGACCAAGCTAGTCAGGCTTATGGGGCGATAGTTTCCAGGATCCATTGAGGCACCACCTTTATGGAGAGGGACCACTGTTGCTGTACGCCACTATTTGGGCACATATCCTGTAGTAAGGCTGAGATTGAACAGTAGTTTTATGTTTGGGTTTAGCTCTTCTTGGAGTTCATATAGGACGCAGCCCGGGACACCGTCTGGTCCCATTGATGCTGTGTTTTTTGCTTTGGAGAGGGCGGCTCTTACCTGAGCATCTGAGATGTCAGGGGGGCAGCACCCTGCTGGGATAGATATTTGCCCTTTTGGTGGGGAGGTGGGGGAGAAGTTTGCGCTGAACCTGTCAGCTAGGATGTTGGCAATGTCTGTGGGTTCAGTGTATTTTTTGTCATTTTGGACTAATTCTGAGCATATCTGGGAATTACCACCCAGGTTCCTAACATAACTAAAGAAAGCCTTGTGATTATCCTTAGTGTCCTGTGCAATTTTTCTCTTGAAGCTGGCCTTAGACAATTTTATGAGTGTCCGTAGTTTTTTGCTAATACTGATCAGTGATGCCTTCCCTTTTTGGGATTTTGCTCTATCACTTAGTAGCTTCCTCCTCCTATTGTATAGTTTGTTTATGGCTGGGGTCCACCAGACAGGACGTCTGCCTTTGGAGGATTGGGTCTTGGTTTTATTTGGGATCGCATGATCCATGCATTCCTGAAGGTGTTCATAGAATGCGTTTATAAAGGATTCTGTGGTCTGGGCCATATTTTCCACAGGCCCGGGGGCTTTGAAGGATTCCACCTCGGTTTTGAGGAGTGTGAAATTTGCTTTAGAGAAGTTTTTCACTGTGGTTTTCTGGGCAGGGGTGGGGTCGGGATGTGAATATCCAGTGAGATTAGTTTATGGTCTGATCTTACCAGTGAGGGATACACTTCTGGTCTGGAGCATAGAGTCCCCATGTTGGTGATGATCAGGTCCAGTATGTTTTCCCTCTTGTGGGAGTGGTAACAAGTTGTTCCATAGCATTGGAGTTTATAAATTCTAGGAACCTTTGGGCTAGGGTGTTGGAGCTAGAGTAATGCTCCCAGTCTATGTTTGGGTAGTTGAAGTCGCCCAATATAATGGTGTTTGGAGAGACCTTCATATTTTCCAGTGTTCTCAGGAAGGCCGAGTGGGGTTCCTGGGTTTGGGAGGGTGGTCTGTAGCAGGCTATAAACTGGAAGGCAGTTTTACCCACTGTTAGTTGCACATGGATAGTCTCTGATGCTTCGTGCTTTGCTACCAACCTGGAGGTGTGGGTATCTTTGATGAATATCGATACTCCCCCTCCTTTTGTGGACCGGTCCAAGTTTTGGGGCCGAAAAGCATGGTATGAGGTATAACCTGGTAGTGCTGGGGTGCTCTCGGGAGCCCTGAACCAGGTTTCTGTTACTGCACAGATATCGATGTTCTCCATGCTAAGGAGAGTTTTGAGTGTGTGCATCTTGAGGTTTAGACTTCTGGCGTTGAGTAGCATTACTCTTAGTTTCTTATCCCTTGTGATACCTATGGAGATGGGTTTGTCTTTTGAGCCTTGCCTAAAAAGGCACTATGGGGGTAGCAAGAGCCTTTGCCAATATCCGAAAGCCCAGGGGTGACAGGTGCAAGCCGTCCCTAGTGAAGCATCGTGGCTTGTCGAGCATATCATCCCAAGCTGACAGGCATTGGATCCCCTTTGAATGACACCAGTACTTAAGCCAATTGTTGAAATTGATCATCTTGTCTTCATATTGTGGCATCATTCTTGGTGAGGGTAAGATGCTACTCAAGGTCAGGGTCATACCAGCCTGGGCTACATGCTCAGAGAGCTCCTTTATGTCTCTTTTCATGTCATCCAGGGAGGTACGTCTCAGGTCATTCACACCAGCATGGACAATGACTGAGTTATATTTGTACTTGCCTTGAAGTGACCTGAGTGCTTGTGTTATGTGGCGGATCCTGGCACCCGACAGGCTGCTCACCGTGACCCTCTCCTTGTTCAGCCTGGTGAGTGGGACGTCAGTGTGCCTGACGATAGAGTCACCTATTACAAGTGTATCAGGTGTGTTGTTTAGTCTTAAGGGCTGTGACTGTTCGGCACACTGGCTTTGTGAGATATGTGTTGCACGTGTTTTGTTTTGGGGTAGCGGTTGCTTGGGTGTCTGCTTTGGAGGTCTCTGCTGCTTAGGCAGATCTTTATTTAAAGCCTCCGAGTATGTTTTTGTGTGATTATGTGTTTGGTTTGCTGTCGTGGTAGGTCTATGTGAGACTGGAATTGTAGTGAGTGTGGTTTCCTTCTCCTCCTGACTGGTTATGCCAGTACTGAGTTGAGAGAGCTTAGCCTCCAGTTTGGCTATATGGTTGCATCTCTCACATGTGTTGGAATTTGTTGGGAGGAGGAGAGGGTTGTCTGTGTACATGAGGCAGTTGTAACATTGCCTCAAGATTCCCAGATTCACCAGCTGGACCGGAGAGGAGATTGACAACTGACCTTTGGACATGCTAGAATAATATTGGGAATTCCTTAATAATTGAAAACAAGGGCCAAAGGGGAGTGAGGGTGTAGTGCTTTTAATTTTTAGTGCTGACTTATATAATTGCTTTATTGAGCAAGTGCCAGGTAACTTAAGTGCAATGTGTTACAGGTAACTTAAATGCAAAGTGACAAACAGTAACTTTCTTTCAAGTGAAACAAGGAAATAAGTACAGTAAGCAATGCAGATATCACTAGTGATCCACAGAAGCGCTGAGAAGCCATGTATTAGGTGGAATTAGCGTTCCAGGGAAATAACAAGCAAACAAACAACAAGCATATAAACAAAGCTAGATTCAGCAGGCCTGGATCTAGTCTATGCTACAGTAAACAAGGTGATTTTGAGCAATTTCTAAATATTTGACTTTTCTTCAAGCAGCAGTAATCTCAGATGTGATTACAGGTTCATAGGGTCAGTTGT
>NC_056725.1:708777330-708802228 GCF_019279795.1 Protopterus annectens
CACACACAAACATTTTATATATATATATATATATATATATATATATATATATATATATATATATATATGTGTGTGTACATATGTCTGTGTCAACAAGTACCCTACAGAACATTAATGGCTGGCAATTTCTGGATTTAGCAGGATGCTTATTCCAGAATAAGGGAAAGCATTTCATAGTGTATCTGTGTTCTTTTTCCATCATTACTTATGTTTACTATTAGGTTGTCTGAGCTGATGCTCGCTCCTCCAGATATGCATTTCAGTGATACACTTTTAAACACAACTACATTAGGCACTGCCTTGTAGGCCAAGTACAGAAAGTTTTTGAGGGAAGTTAATGAGTGACTTCTTCTGTTTGCTTATTCTATAATCCGGGAAGGTGTTATGTTGTCACACTTTTTTCTCTTGCCAGTATTTATTTTTAGTATTATAATTCCTTACCTGGTCACTGGTCTAGGCATAGACTTTAAAACAGACCCCAATAATTACAGGCAGATCAGCCTCAGAAGCATGTTGTGCAGGCTGATGGGAGGTCCTTGTAATTACACATCAGTCAGCCTGTCAAGGATATTGTACAAGGTGGTTCTTACTTTCAAGAAGGAAGTGGATGGTTCTGTGGGCACATGCAAGTTCAAGCATCGGATCCAGGGCATCAGATTCCTAGGTGACCAATGTCTTGAACTTGTTCACCAAAATTATCAGAACTTAATCCAACATTGGCCTTAAGAGCAGGCAGACCACTAAATAACTATTAAGGAAAAAATAGTGAGCATTCCTAAAGCCTTTCTGCATAATTCGTTTTCAAACCCAGTAATTTTTCTACTAAAGAATCATGGAAATTTTAAAGCTGTTTA
The DNA here is from genome assembly GCF_019279795.1 of Protopterus annectens. Taxonomy (NCBI): domain Eukaryota; kingdom Metazoa; phylum Chordata; order Ceratodontiformes; family Protopteridae; genus Protopterus; species Protopterus annectens. The sequence goes on from NC_056725.1 coordinate 708,778,185, forward strand.
ATTGCATTTTTGAAAGACTACAACACAGAATACACCAGTGTGTTCAGTAATGACATATCAAAGACATATTAAGTAGTACAGTAACCTGTCTAGAGTAACTACACGTTCTTTGGAATTAAACATGCTCAGAATATGATAACTTCAAACTGCTATCAACCATTATATACATTTTACTGTTGGTGACATTCATGAATTGATATTTTTTATAATTATAAACTGACATTTTGCTAAGCCTCATTCTGCTGTATTTAGTGATGTTAATAATGACTACTTCCCTATGAATGTAGATTTTGTAGACCATTTTGAAGAACTTTTGCATGTTTTACTGCTGTAATTTTACCTTGTTTGTAGTATTCAGCATATGTGGCTATTCACAGCCAGACTTTCTTTTTTACATAGTTGACAAGATGTTCAGGAAGAACTGACCTCAGCAAAAACCTCTGTTGGACACAACTAGTAACTTACATTCAAACAGAAAGTTAACTCCCCCCTCCACTGTAATTTGTGTTCTGTGGCTTGCCTAGTGTTTTACCCCCTGTATTATCCATGGATTTACATGAAATACTTTGAATATGTGCATTATTTTCTTACTTGCAATATTAGTTGAATCTGTCAAAGTTAGCATAAACTTCATATACTGTCAGCCTTTTATTAAGTGCTGTTGTCATCTGTTCAAAGAATGACACAATTTTCAAGGGAGAGAATGTCCTTTTAATAAGCCCATGCTGTTCCTTATTTAAAAGAAGTATGTCCCTTTTGTCATTCTGAAGACGTTCCATTATGAATCTCAAACTGATTTATGTACAGTAGTGGTCAGACTGATGGGCTGAAAATTGTTTGGGTCTGAAATACCCCTTCTTTCTCACAAGTACTTCTGTAGTCTGTTCTGTTACTACTGATCACGGATGTGTCCACATGCTAGCATTTAACATGAATGATCGGATGTCTTTACATCGCTCAGTATTACAGTGCTCATTTTACGTTTGCTAAAGCTTTACTGTTCAAGAGAGCTGCTGCTTGTACTTTTATGCACATGCTATATAGAAGTGATGTGCTTTTTCCTAAATGCCTGCTGATTTGTGTGTACTGCAAAAAGTAAGACAAAGGTAAAACATTTTTTTCTTTTCATATTTTACTGATTCTTCTTTCTAAGGTGCAGTGACCTCAGTATGAAAACATTAAAGTAAAGGGGTACAGGATCATTTCCATACAAAGAAAAAAAAAGAATGTGTTTTTTTGTTGTTTGGCACATTTGCATGTGGACTTTACTACACTGATTATATATATTTATATACTTTATGTACATGATCTGTATGTTTCTTTCAGTTGTAACCACGGTGTTAAAGAGTGAGAACTCTACCTGAATAAACACAACAGATGCTAGAAAATAAGAGGCTGACTTAGATGCCACTATGTTGTATAGGAACCCATCTGGTATGTTGTCAGATTCCGCAGAACTCAATTTTTTAATCATGTTTGTGCCTGCAGTTGCCATACACATTGACAGGAAGGATATCTCCAGGAAATATGATGACTTGGGTCTGCAGTAGTATTAAGAATTGGAACTCAGGGAACTTTTCTAAGGGCCATGGGGAAGTCAGTCTTAACTTAGGTTTAATGTGGCTTTAAAATAAGTGCTGGTTCAAACAAAGCTAGATATGGGTGTCCAGAAGTCACATTCTATTCACATAGGGATAGAGTTCCATAACATGTGAAGGGGATTATCAGGTGAGGATAGTCAGCACTGAATAAGTGGAGGCTGTAGCCATAAAAACTATGTGAGATCAGAAATGATTTAACTTGTGCACGTCTTCCTTCAGGTTTATGACAGTGAAAGTAGATTAAGCTGTTTGGAGCTTTTATACTTTATAAATGGCACCACCTGGTCCCAATGAAATGATAGCAATCAATTGTTTATTAAAAATGAGGGCTTATTATAATATAAATGAATCATTTTTATATTTTTTATAACTTTGTTGTTTCAGGAATAATAATGTTTATTACGTATATATTGAGTGTATGACTTTAAATAGCAAGTGATCCTAGTTGTTAGGAGGTCATGTGATCAGGTTTGAGCACTATTTAAATGTGCGTAGTCAACTTTTATCTGAGGAAATTTGACTACATAAGCACGAAAGTGCTTATTTTTTAATAACGTCCATACAGCTGGGAACGCTATTCTGTACAGGTTTTATTTGGACTGTTATACTTTGTCATTTATTCAAAATTGAGGAGTGGTTATGAATCCAGGTGTTTTCATGGTAACAGGATCATGCAGAAAACTGTGATTAGAAGAAATGCATTGTCAACTTGTTGGTTGCTTCAAAATATATTCTGATTAACTACTTGTATTGAAAGGGATTGTCTGTCAGTCTTGTCAGTGATCCTTTGCCATTCACAATTTAGAATGTGCTAGACTATGGTGGCTACATATCACATAAAGTGTAAGACAATTCAAGGAATGCCATGTAGGCATACTAAGGGTGCTGCAGAAGTGAACAGAGAGGAAGCTGCTAACTTTTGAAGAAGAAATGAAGGAGTTATGAAGATTCAGTTATCTGTTATTCAGTAATTAATAATGCCTGTTTACTGCCCTTCCAGATGTCTGGCATCAGGCGCGCAAGAAAGTACATCGAGCTGTGGGGCAAAGCAGCGGAGAAAGCAAGAACTCCTTCCATTAGTATAAATCGATTTACAATGTGCATGCTGGCCAATCAGCATAATGACAAAAAGAAAAAAATTTTAATTACTGGCATAAATAATATAATATCCTTTACCCTCTTCCCTTCCTTGTCTGTCTGTCTGGTTCTGCGGGTGTTCTGATGTACTGTGCATGCCTATGCACACATCAGCTGTGGGTAAAAAGCACTGCTTCGCTATGTTAAACCCATTTAAATTTGTTTTTTTTTTTAAAAATTTTTACTTTTTGGTCTTGGTCACTATGGTGTGGTATGTATGCTTTATATTAGATGTATGCTGATGTGGGTTCGTTGGTGTGGTGTTTTTGACTTTTGAGAGGATGTGTGGTGTGTTTTGTTATGTACATTTTTATTTTGTCTGTGTGTATATATTGTAGGAAGATATATAGGTAGGAATGGGTTTTATGAGAATGCTTGGTTTTATTGTGTTATAAGTGGTGGTTATGTAGTGTGTGTGTGATGTATTTGCGACTATTTTTTTTTTTTTTTTGTTGAGGTAATGAGGGAGGAGAGTAGTGTAGTATGGAATTGGTTAGTTTGTTTTTGTTGTTAAATTGTTTGTGTGTTTGGGTTTTAGATTTACTTACTTTACTTTACTGTTTATTTTCTGTCACCGCATGATATTTAGCGACTGGACTTTTTGTTTGTTTTCTGTTGTAGGATTTATATGTGCACGCTGGTTGTGGTATAATACTAGATAAAGTCCAATTTAGTCAATGGAGGTATGGGGATAGTTTATTTAAGGGATACAGAGTATGGGGGGCATTTGTTAAGTTATATGAACAGGGTTTGGGAAATTGTGTTTTGAGATGTACTTAGAAAAAGACCTGAAATGTTACTGTTCGCAAAGGAAAGTTGGAATAAGAAGGCAGATATTTTTTTTGGTTGGTGGGGCAGTGGTGGAGGGGTGATAAAAGCTTTTACAGCTTCAACATTTCTTTTGACAAAATTGTTTACTGCTTACTTACTGGTCCTAAATAACGCTCGCCTTTTTATATCTTGTGTAGCTATATTGTGTACTGGGACGAGCAGATTACTTTTATCAATGACATTATTGAAATGCTAAGCCGCGTGTGTTCCTGCGACTCTGCTAAGGTTTATTTAATCATTCATTTATTCTCAGCAGGAACACTTTTTCTTGGCTGGGACGCTGAGGTTGCCTGACTATTATTTCTTTTGACAAGACTAATGTTATGTCCTGTTGCATGTCAGATGAACTTAGACTTTGTTGTATGGATTTGCCTTGAAATATGGATTCCTGCATTTTGATTTAAAACATCAGTAATCTTTGCTACAAGGATTCCTCTTAAAGAGTTTCCCACCATTTTAGTTTACAGTGCTGGTCAAGTTTATCAGTCACCTTTTGGAGAAGCAGCTGACAGCATTTTAGTTCACATAATTGGTGGTTCTAGTGGTGTTAAAGGCTCAGAAGCACTTTTTTTTTATGTAAACCTAAGGAAGAATCACTGATATGAATTATGGGTTTGAGAGTTTCCAACCCTTTGTCTTGTGCACATTTCTTAAATGGTTTCACAAAAGTAATTTGACTTGGTTCTGTTAAATAAATACATGTCTCTGTTCATTTCATTCATAAAGTTTTGTGTTTTATAAGTGTGTATTTTCTTTTTTTCCCCACAAAATCTTTATTAAACAAAAACAAACTTTAAGTGCAAGACAGAAATGCATTCCTTCACAAGCAATACTATACAAAAGCAAGACAGTGTCAGTATGCATATCCCCATGTATTTATCTAAAGTGATTTAAAAAGTTTTGCTTTTTAATTTACAGTAAATATGCATTTTTTTTATCTTAAACAATCAGCTAAGGTTTTAATCCTTTAACAATACTATGCTTTGCATACATTAAGGGCAAGATTTACAATGGCACAAAATAAATCCTCTGGAGTTAACAGAATCATTGCTGGTAATGGAAAGCTAAACAATGTACGTTCATCTTTTAAATTATATCATCAGTGGACTCTGGCAAGGCAGTGGTGCTGAGTGAGTTGCATCTGTCCTGTAGTAGTTCACAATTCTTACAGTATCCTGGCAGAGACCGATTCCTCTATTTTATATGTTCTACACCTGGCCCCAAAAGCAGCCATCAGGAATGATATTCATCTTCTCCACATGTCAGAAAGGCATGGCACAAGACTACAAAGTACATGTAAGCATTTCCTTTGGGAAACTCCCTCCATATCAAGTGAAAGATGGGAGGGGGGCAGGGAGGCCTGTCTGGTATCATAGTATACAGGAAGACAGAACAAATACTCAAGTTGTTGGAGCAGCTGTCCGGGTTAGGAACCATGACACCACTGTATGTGTTGTCACAAATGGCCTAGCAGAGAAAAGGAATGGAGCAATGCACATGAAGCCTGAGGGACTGGCTAGTAGAGCCATTAACATGCTTGGACCTGCTGCTTCTGAACATGATATAAGTACATCGTGGAGTTTAAAAATGGTGAAACAGTTGGTGTGCTTTTAGCTTTACAAGGGAGTAGGATCTACTTGGGAGTGATTCAGGCATATTACTAACAACAGTTTTGTAGGAACAGAGCTGGAGTTAGAGCATAGGTGATAGGTTTGACCTTTTTTTTTAGTAACCATTTACACTAGCCAAGTGGAAAAACAGAAAAGCATCAGAAATATTAGTTTTTTCCCTTAAAGTATCTTAACTAATTATGCAAACACTAAATGGGGATAAAAATCAGGAGGAACTGGGAAATTAGTATATGCAAACAAATGAAGAAATAAAACGCAAGGCAAAAAAATATGAAAGCAATGAGTACCAATGTTCCCAGCACTGGAGAAAAGCTACCTGTATTGGTGGCTTTAGCAGAAGTACAACATCCTGATGTAAGGTACATAAAGAACCTTGACTGGGGTATTAACATACTACAGTAATTAGTTAATAATAGAAAGAGGGAGTGAATAAAATGTGGGGAAGTTTAGCCTGCCATGAAAGGGAAAGGGTCAAAACAAAACAAGTAAGCAATCTAGAAACAGACTCTCAACTGTCTAGATTTTCAAAGAATGTCCAGATTTTTCCTCATTTGTTTGGGCTGCTCCTGATAAAATTTGTGGTTTTCTGTACTTTTGTGGCAAATCAGTGAACTGACTTCACTAAATAATAACAGACGCTTGAGATTCAGACCTCATATCTTTCAGAAACTTTCTAAGTTTGTAAGAGCGTTATTAAAAATTTGTTCTTATTTTGGGGGCTTTGTCCTCCCATTACTTTTGGCTCTGTCCAGATTTTTTTGTGCTAAGACATTGAGAGGTATACTGGTCACCCTAATAAGTGGTAATGGTGGTAAAGTTTATGCAGGGATTATATAAAAAATGTCTGTCATGAGGAAAAAAAAAGAAAGAAAATTGTAGAAGCTAAAGCTAACCTTTGTATTCAGAGTATGACTGAAATAATAAAGGTGGTATTTAATAAACAAAGTACGGTAGAACTACTGGCTACTAACGATAAAGATATTAATGAGGTTGACAGAACTTTTAATTTGCTAGAGGTCAGGCATCGCACCTTGGCAGGACCTATATCTGAGTAGGACCCTTTCTGAACTGCAACAACAGGTCTTGACAACTAGTATTACAGCCTACCATACCTCTCAACCTCTTATTGCAAGAAATCTGGACAAATCCTGACAAAATGGGAGGACAAAGGTCCAAAAATAGGGGCAGATTTTAAATATTGTTCTTATAAACTTAGAAAGTTGCTAGAATAACAGTCAAATGTATGTCATTACTTAGTGATTTCAGTTCTCAGATCATCCTAATGATCTGCCAGAAAACCACACATTTTATGAAGCAGAAATATCCATCCACTGAAGTCCTCCTTGATCGATCCCCCCTCCCAGTGACAACAGTCTTCAACCTAGCATTATGAACAGTTGGACCACCCTTGTTTCTCCTCCAACCTTGTTGACTTGGGTCTTATGATACAGTGAAGCAACTGCCTCATGTACACTGACCACCCTCTACTAATAACTCACTCTAGTCCCAGTGTGAGCGATATCTATCTACACCAAGAATCTTGAATCCATGTTCTCTCACACTCAAAACAGTAACCCACCCACCACTACACATGTACATAGTACCACTACTCATAAACATAGTATGATTCCAACTCAAAAATCACCATATATGAAGATTCTGTCAAAAAAACTAGAGACACCAAAGACCTCCAAAACACAAGACTGCTACAACTAACATAGTTCCCATAGCACCCATGACACATAGCAACACCAGTGTCTCAACTACTAAGCCAGTAACGGGTAACACTCAAAAATCAAATGTTCCAGTCATTGGAAACTGAACAGTGAGACACATGGATGTCCCACTCACCAGGCTGGACAAGAAGAAAGTAATAAGTCAGCTGCCTGCCTGGTGCCCGGATTCATCAGATCACACATGCACTCAGGTCTCTCAGCAACAAGTATCATTATGACTGTCATAGTTTATGTTGGAGTGAACAACTTGAGACATGCCACACTGGACTATATGAACAAAGACATGACTGAGCTCTCTGAGTACATGTCCCAGGCAGGTATGTCCCTAGCCTTGAGCACCATACTACCCTCACCTAGAATGATGCCACAGTATAAACAAAATAATGATTGATTTCAATAATTGGCTTAGTTTTTGGTGTCATTCAGATGGGATCCAGTTCCTGTCAGCCTGGGAAGCTATGGTCAACAAACCTCGCTGCTTTGCCAGAGACGGGCTTTTGGCTGCTGGCTCATGCCTCCCCATAGTTCCGTTTTTAGGCAAAGTCTCGAAAACAAACTTACTGATGTGAAATTTGCCAATCATAACAAAGTAAGGGTCATGCTGTTAAACGCTAGGAGCTTAAACCATAAACTGCACACTCTGGAAGCACTTCTATCACTGGAAGATGTAGATGTCTCTGCAGTCACAGAAACTTGATTCAGTCCTCAATAAGTACTCTGGCCTTGCAAGGCTACAATGCCTTCCACACCTTCAACAGCAAAATGAACGTGTGAGAATCAAAAATTCATCTTCCATTTAGTTAGACTGGACAGCTCCATGGAGTTACTCCAAGACTAAGACCTCCATTCAAGTCATAGCCAGTTATAGATCCCCCTCTATGGGTCATGATGTGCACGAAGCCTACTCAACCAAACTGGAGACAATCCAAATATTACCAAACACTCTGGTTATGGGGGATTTCAATAATCCCACCATCAACTGGGAAACCTACTCCAGCCCGAACTCCTTGCACAAAAGTTCCTTGACTTTCTTAACTCAAATGCCCTGGAACAAATTGTTCATATCCCGACAAGAGGAACAAACATACTAGACCTGGTCCTCAATAACATGTCAAATAGATGCACTATCACAACTGTCAGACTTCATTAGTTAAATCTGACAATAAATCAGTCATCTTCGAGTTGACACTAATTCCATAACTTACAAAGGGCAAAATCAGGCTACAAACCTTCACCAAGGCAAACTATACCCTCCCAGGTTAAGGTATAAAGCATTCCGAGCTCCACCCCAGCTGGAAGTGGTAACTACACTAAAGCTTACACTAAAGCCCTGTACAATCACTTGTATAAGTGTATAGACTTGGTTGTACCACAAAGAATCAAAGCCAGAGCCCAAAATAAAAACAAAGTGCCATGGTGGATATCCAGCATCAACAAACTTTACAATAAATGCAAAGGCAAAACCCCAAGAATGGAAAATCACCCTCCTCAGCTTCACCAGGTAAATAAGACAACTTGTCAAATCCTCTAAGGGCGTCTTTGAGAAAACTTAGCTAGCACAGCCAAGGATACCCATAAGGCCTTTTACAGTCACGAATGTACACTAAATGGTAGGACCCAAGCAGGTGCAGAACTAGTGACCAACTGTATCACACACACTGACCTCGCAGAAATAGCAAACCTGCTAGCGGATAGGTTTGGTGACCCCCCCCCCCCATCCCCTGCAAATCTATGACAAACCTTACCCCAAACTCGCCCCCCACCCTACATATCTGAAGAACAGGTCAAAGCCTTGTCCAAGGCAATAAATAAAGCCTCTGTTAGACCAGACAGCATCCCAGGCTGTCTTCTAAACAGACTAAAAGCATGAACTAGCATCACCATTAAGTACCCTTTTCAATCATAGTCTAATCACAGGCTTTATTCCAGTGGAATGGAGAACAGCAACAGTTACTCCCCTCCACAAAGGTGGCCTAGAAACAGACCTAAGGAATTACAGACACATAAGCCTGACTAATCTCATCTGTAAGGCCATGTAACGTATCATTATGGCTCTTATAAATGAAGACATAGACAACCTCGAAACCCTGGATTCTAACCAATTCAGCTACATCAAGGGCAGATTCTGCCTGTTAAATCTTGTCAATTTTTTCAAAAAGGTAACCAGGGCCATTGATGAGGGCAGATCTGTGCACACAGCATACCTTAACTTAGCAAAGGCTTTCAACACAAAGGCTTTCGACACAATCCCACACCCAGGCATTACAGATAAACTTAAGAAACTGAATGTAAAACCCCTTTGTTGTAAGATGGGTTGCTAAATGGATCACAAGACGGGAACACACTATCAAAGTGGGGGACTCCACATCAACCAGCAGACCTGTACCAGCAGGGTTTCATAGGGGCCAGTGCTGGGCTCCCTACTGTTTGGTACATACTTCTCAGACATTCAGGTCAAAACTAAGGGGTTGTGGCTGACCAGATTTGCAGATGACTGCAAACTGGATTCAATTACTGCATCCCTAAATGATGTGAGTATACTCCAGAAGTGTCTTACACAGACCAATGACTGGTATCTTAGTCACGGTCTCAAACTGAATGTAAAGAAATGCATCATCATTCCCTTTGGCACAAACAATGTCCCCTTACACTATCAAATCAACAATATCCTAAGTCCCCTCAAAGTGGTAAGGTACGTGGGTTCATAAGTTGATCGTGACCTTAACTCCAACCACCATGTGTCTACTGTAGTAAGGAAGACTTGCTACATTGCACATCTGATTAATAAAGGCATTGTCTCGAAAGCAAAAAAGGTTATAACCCCTCTATACCTGGCACTAATCCTGCCCATAATTGAGTATAATGCCCCATTCAGCATGTACCAAACAAAGCACCTGCAGCAATTGGAGATACCTCAGCGGTTTCTAACAAAGAAGATCAAGGGACTCCAGCACGTGCCATACACAGACAGACTAAAGTCCCTGACATTCTTCTCTGTATCATATAGACTTCTAAAGGAAGACTTATGCCTGGTTTACAGTGCAATCTCAGAACCAAACCTAATAAATTTGCTACATATCCATAAATCAAACAAGACTATGGCCACCCATTCCAGGGACCTAAATATGGCTTGCAACTTAAATAGGACATGCTGGAGGGGACAGATTTATCTCTCAGTGTCTGCCGCGTCTTTGGAATAGGCTACCTGTTTATGTGAAACATAGCACCTCTATGACACTGTTCAAAGGGAACCTGGACAAGTGCATGGGGCACCAAAAATTCTTACTGAGTATAGTACTCACAACCCTCCTGGACATGGGCAGTCATTATTAAATGCAGTCTTTGGTATTAACTAAAATTTCTACATTACATTGAAACAGCTATTCTTGAAATGACCTCTGGGTTGATAGCCTAGTAATCTTCTTGTTTGTTCTTCTTTCAGCTTTTCCCAGTTAGGGGTCGCCACAGCGGAACTCCGGTCCATTAATGATTGGCAATAGATTTTTTACGGGTGCCGAGGTGCCAGCTCGATGTCCAACCTTCAACAAAGGCACGCCCATTCTACGTATGTCTTTCGAATTCCACTAGACTGAGGGGAGGACATGCAGACTCCGCACAGAAGGCGCTCCAGTCGAGAATAGAATGGGAGAACCTCTTGCTGTGAGGCAACAATGCTACTGCTGCACCAAAGCGGCTATAGCCTAGTAATCTTCTGTGATCCTAAAAATATAAAACAAAAATCTGGCCATTCTGTGAAAATCTGGACAGTTGAGAGGTATGCAGCCTATTTGTGAAGCAGAAGTGTTACACCTGGTATCCTGATTATTATACTCACTTTCATTTATTGACTTAACTGGGAAAGTGGACTGGTCTAGGTGCCCTTTTCAGCCATGGCCTGAGCCACAAGGCATGGGAGGTGCACAACTATGTTTATTAACAGAATAATGAATTAGGGTACAATGTTAGGCTTCGTGGATTCCACCTGTCTTGAAAACAGTTCCATTTGTAGAGTTTTCTTGAGATGGCATACTCTCAACTGTCCAGATGTTTGCAGAATGTCCAGAGTTTTGCCTCATATTTTTGGTCTGTTCCTTATAAAATTTGTGTTTTTCATGCAAATCACTGAGGATTTATTTCACTAAATAATTATATACATTTCAGTCTCAGACTTCATATACTTCAGAAAATGTATTCTAACACAAATCCTGGTATTCTAGCAACTTTCTAAGTTATTAGAGCAATATTTAAAATCTGTCCCTATTTTTGGGCCTTTCTTCCCCCATTATTTTAGGCTATGTCCAGACTTCTTGTGCTAACAGGTTAAGGGGCATGTGACATGGCCATGTAGTATTTTGCAGACTTACTGGCACTCTTAAGGCAAGCTGTTCTGTATTGCTGGAGCTATTTAAAGGCTTCCTCATTTTTGGCTAGACCTAAGGGAAGGTGTACATAAAGAAAGTTGTCTTGAAAAGTTGTTTTTAGTATGTTTAATTCTGCAGTTAAGCTAGGGGTGGGCAGTAAGACAGTTCAGTAAGATGACCTCACTTGCAGTTACTGGTAACCAGTTAGTCAGACAAAGTGATCCAATGATGCCCTTTACTGCTGGATAACTGAATAAATCTACAAGTCTACTGGCTTTGTAGGTTTTTAGCATTTCAGATGAGTTCAGAGCTGGCATGAGAAGAGCATAAGCGTATTTTATTCTTAAGGGCATATTACATTTTTGAAATAAGTACATTTTATTCCTAGGGGTTTATGGGCAACACAGCCCAACAGACTGTTGAAACAGTGTGATCACTTCAGCATTGACAGGACTGAAACACAAGTTATTTGTGTGGAACAGTTAAAGTCTATGGGTTGATTAATACAGATGCTGATAGACCTGAGGTATTAATGTACCCTGTGCATTTTTCTACTGATTTTGGGACTTCTAAATCAAACAGCAGAAATATCTCTCAAGCCAAGGTTCCACAAACATAGGCAATGGATAACATGATCCACAATTTCACAGTCTTTTCAGATTAAGGAACATACCTGATGTGTGCTGCAATTTTTTAAAGTTTAGGTATATCTGATTAGTGACATGGTAAATGGTGGTGAATCCATACTGAAATGATACAGGAGTTAGGGTATGTAACTGGGTAGAAATCTGGGAACTGATTGTCTATAAATTGTGATTCTGCATCTAGTTATGTATATTGCCATAGCAGAGAAATGGGAAAATTCTGAGCTTCAGGGCAATGAAACAATGAGTAACATGGGCAACACAAATTTGGTGTGGAACACTATTACTACAGATATATCTACCATGACAGAGGCAAACAACTTATGTGAACCAAATAAGCAAACAAAAAATGCTTAAATATCATTGTGATTCTGATCAAGGCAAGAAAACATCAAGGTTTAAGCAAAATCATATAGCACTTTAGAAACAGAGAGGAATAAAGAGGGAGGAAATAAGGAGTAACACCAAGTCTCATAGCAGAAGGAAGCAGAAAAAGAAATCTGAAAGACAAAGGCCCCAAATGAGGATAAGGTAGCCAAACTGATAAAGAAGGGAGATAAAACTCTTTTACATGTAAATATGTACAAAAAATAGCAAGAATACCTAAAATAATAAGGATAAATAAAAAGGATGGGAGGGTAACAGGAAAAAGATGGAGAAAAACAAGCTGTTATCATGAATAGAAGGAAAGTAAATAAAACAGTTAAGAGGGCTGATTCTAGTACTTATACCAAAGAAATAGTTATAAAAGAATCTCAATAATTAAAGATGCCCAAAGTAGTCAGATCTGATGAGATTCATCCTAGAATCCTTAAAGAAAAGAGGAAAACTGTTAATACCATTAAGTAGCCATTCTGTAATTGTCGGAGAAGAGTTAAGTTCCTGAAAGCCAAATGAGAGCAGATGTGATTCCCAATAACAAGGGTGTGAGCATCACAGTGGCTGGAAACTATCTAATAGTTTTATTTCACATACAAAGAAAACTATGGATCATTTCTGAAGGCAAGAAGTTTGTAATATACAAAAACAATTGCAATACAGGATCCAAAGCAACATGAATACACTGCTGCGGATGGTCATACCAGGCAAATGTAATAAAGTTATTTAACTAAATAACCAGCAGAATACACATATGAAAGGCTGGTGACATAATATACTTAGACACGGGCAAGGCATATGACATTGTGCCACATACAAAAAATGGACAGACTTGGAATGAATCTTAAAGTAGAAGTATAGGTAAAACATTGTCCACTTCACAGAAAACAGAGCAATTGTCATTCAAGGTCATTCACATGAAAAGATTAATACCATTTAGGTAAGAACTGAGATGAATAATTTTTACTGAATGGATAAGTAATACTGGAGATGGCTGGGAAGAAAAACCATACTGTTTTACTGATGCCTCAAATATATGCAACAGAGCTCAGATATAAAAAAGTTGTACAACGGGTAAAAATGGGCTTTAAAATATGAATGCAGTTCATAGGTTGGTACTAGGCTATCGGCTCTAAGGCCTATGCAAGCCTAGCCATAACAATTCCCTGGATATTTCATCCCACAATTTTTACTTCTCTAGGCCCCTGTCTAGCAGGGTGACTGACATGATCCCCGGGGTGAATTTCTTATCTCCCATCCAATCATCAAGGTTCCTTTTGAAGAGGGCCAATGAGGTGCTCTGCTTGACATGTATGGGCAGTCTACTCCAGAGTATGGGGAGTCTCTGTGTCAGGAACCTATCCCTTCAGCATGTTTTGTTCATTGTGATAAGGTTTAGATCCCTGGAGCGTGTGGCTCTGAGGGATTGGGATTTCTTTAAGTGGAGCATGCCCAACAGCTCAGGGTCTGACATGGCCTTGTATGTTAAGCAGAGATCACTTCTGAGTAGACGATATGCCACAGAGTATAGCTGGAGTTTTTTTAGATGGTCAGCATATGGCATCTGCTTTAGGTCTGTGATTCTTTTAGTGTGGCCTTTCCAGCTGTTGCAGATGTCTTGTGAGGTACATACCAAACGAGGCATTATACTCTATAATGGGTCTAATGAGTACAGTGGGACAATGATCTCCTTTTTTCCTGGACTCCATTTTTCCTGGATGAAAAGCCCTTAGTGATGAGGTGTGCCACATAGAAGGATTTCCTGACTGTTTTGCCGATGTGGTTATCGAAAGTGAGACCACTGTCCACCTGTGTCCGTAAGTCTCTCATCACACTCTCGATGTTTAGTGTCCTGCCACCTATGTGGTAATTCATGGGTACATGTTTTTTTCCAAAGGGGATAACTATACATTTCTTGGCATTAAGCTTGAGCCCATTGCTCTGGCACCAGGCATCTGTTTCTGTAAGACCCTTTTGTAGAATATCCACATCATTTGGGGATTCAATAATGGCTCCCAGTTTGCAGTCATCTGCAAACTTCTTAGTGTTGGCCTGTACTTCAGAGAAGTAGATGCCAAACAAGAGTGGTCCCAGAACTGAACCCTGAGGTACTCCACTTGTCACTTGTCTGGAGCTGGATTTGGAGTCGGCTACTTTTACAGTCAGGGTTCTGTCAGTAAGCCAGTTGGCAACCCATTGAGTGACGTAGGGATTCATGCCCAGCTTAGTAAGTTTATCTATGATTCCAGAGTGGGGGATGGTGTCGAAGGCCTTGGCAACGTCCAGATAGGCTGTGTGGACCACCTTACCCTTGTCCACAGCTCTGGAGACTGATTTGAAGAAATCAGTCAGATTCAGGAGACAAGATCGGCCCTTCACAAACCCAAACTGGGTGGGGTCTAGTGTTTGAAGGTTGCCAATGTCTTTGTTTATAAGTTCCATGATAATGCAATCCATGCCCTTACAGATCAGGCTTGTCAGACCGATGGGATAGTAGTTCCCGGGATCCAAGGCAGATCCTCCCTTGGGGAGCAGGATAACTGTAGCTGTGAGCCACTCACTGGGCACAAAGCCTGAGGTGAGGCTATGATTAAACATGACACTTGTGAGGTGCCAATTCATTCTGTAGTTCATGTAGTACACAGCCTGGGATGTCATCTGGTCCCATGGATGCTGTATACCTGTGTGGCCATGATTATCAGAGTTTGGCAGTCTTTTGGTATTGAGATGGGCCCTTTAGGGGGTGAGAGGGGGGTGAAGTTGGCACTAAATCGATCTGCCAGGATATTGGCAATATCCCTGGGGTCAGCATATTTAATGCCATTCTGTTGTAGCTCAGGGCAGACCTGAACATTGCCATTTAGATTCTTGACATAACTATAGAATGCCTTGTGGTTGTCTTTGGAATCTTCGGCAATTTTATTTTCATAACTAGCTTTTGAGGATTTTATGAGGGACATCAGCTTCTTACTGAGGCTGGTTTGGGAGTTTTTTGCATCCTGGGATTTTCCTCTTTTCTGCAACAATTTCTTCCTTCTGTTGTATAGTTTGTTTATAGCAGGGGACCAGCAGATTGGCTTCCTTTTTTGGAGAAGAGCATCTTGGTTCTATTTGTGATGGCACGATTCATGCACGAGTGGATGTGCTCATACAGTGCCTTAGTTTTGGATTCTGCAGTCGAACTTCCAGATCCCGTCTGAGTGGGTGTTGTGAAGTTTGTCACTTCTAACTTCAGTAGCATGAAGATGGCTTTGGAGAACTTTTTTAAGGAGGTTTCCTTACTGGGGGGTGGGGTGGGATGTGGATGTCAAGGGTGATTTGCTTATGGTCAGACCTGACCAATGAGGGGGTGACCACTGGTGTGGAGCATCTATCTCCCATGTTGGTAATGACCAGGCCTGGGATATTGGAGCCCCTGGTGAGACAATGGATTAGTTGATCCAGGGTGTTGAAATTTATGAATTCTAAGAACCGTTGGGAAAAGGAGTTGGTACCCGAGTCATTTTCCCAATTAATGGCAGGGTAGTTGAAATCACCCAGTATTAGGGTGTTTGGTTATATCTTAATATTTTCCAGTATGTTTAGAAAGGTGTAGCGAGAATCTTCCCCTACTATACCCATTTGTTGCCTCTCTCCAGCAGTGACACACAGAGATTGACAGGGGGTCCCTCTACGATCCCCATCCTCGTCAAGATTTCTCTCTTTCTCAGAGTCAGTGAGGGGACTCTGCATGGACTGGGATTCTTTCTGTTGTTCCATAGGTGGACCTGGGTGATGAATCTGTCCCTCCTCCAGTCACTATATATATATCCATGTTGAGTTGTTAAGTCTCTGCTCACCGTGGTGGATTTGGATTTTTTGAGGTGGAGCATGTCCATTAATTCCGGGTTGGACATGGCTTTGTATGTCTTGGGGCATGGTGCAGGATCTGTAGCAAGTTACAATTTGGATTGCAGTCTTACCTAGTGTTAGTTGCACCTGGAGAATTTCAGATGCACTGTGTTGGGCAACTAGCCTGGAGGTGTGAATGTCTTTGGTGAATATGGACACTCCTCCACCTTTAGTGTTTCGGTCTTGGTTTTGTGGCCGAAAAGTGTGGTAAGAATTGTAGCCTGGTATTGCAGGGGTGCTCTCTGGAGCTTTGAACCGGGTCTCAGTTACTGCACAGATATCGATGTTCTCCATTTTTAGGAGTGCCTCGAGTGAGTGCATTTTGAGGTTTAGACTTCTAGCATTGAGTAGCATTACCTTCAGATTTTGAATGCTTGTATCTGTTACAGTGGTGGTTTTATCCTTTGAACCTTGCCTAAAAAAGGCACTATAGGGGTGGCAAGAGCTTTAGCCAGTAAACTGAATCCCAGGGGTGACAGGTGCAGACCATCTCTGGCAAAGCATCGTGGTTTGTCGATCATGTCTTCCCAGGCAGACAAATACTGGATCCCCTATTAATGACACCAGAAGCTTAGCCAATTGTTGAAGTCAATCATTTTGTCCTTATACAGTGGTATCATTCTGGGCGAAGGCAAGATGCTACTCAGGGTAGGGTCATACCTGCCTGGGTCACATGATCCAAGAGCTCTTCCATGTCTCTTTTCATGTAGTCCAGAGAGGTACGTCTCAAGTCATTCACTCCAGCATGGACAATGACAGAGTCATATTTGTACTTGTTGTGGAGTGGCTTGAGTGCATGCGTTATGTGGCGGATCCTGGCACCCGACAGGCAGCTGACTGTAATTTTCAGTTCAGCCTGGTGAGTGGGACATCAGTGTGCCTGACTATAGAGTCACCTATGACTAAAGTGTTGGGTATATTGTCATGCCTTAGGGGCTTTTGTTGGGTGGCACACTGGTGTTGTGAGCTATGTGTCACTTTGGTTGTGACTGGTGTTTGTTTGAATTTCAGCTTCGGAAGTCCTTGTTGCTTGGGCAGGTTAATGTTAAGGGCCTCCACATATGTGGGTTTAGTGTTGCTATGTGTGGGTGTTGATGGTGTGGGTTTTGAAGGGCTATGAGTTGCTTGAGGTGTAATGCAGGTGTTAACCTTCTCCTCTTGACTGTCTAGCACAATCTTGGCCAGAGAGAGCTTTGCTTCCAGTTTGGCTATGTAAGTGCATCTCTCGCAGGTTGTAGTGTTGGGTGGTAGGAGGAGAGGAATGTCTGTGTACATGAGGCAGTTGCCGCATTGCCCCAGTATGCCCAGATTCACCAGGTGGACAGGAGAATCACCAGAAGCTGACCCTTGGACATGCCTGTTTATGTGCTTTTTTTGTAAAGTTTAAGAGCTGTTTTCCCTTACCTTTGCAAGGTACTATGCAATTATAGGCTGTTTAGTGCCTACGATTAATTTCTCCTTATTGACAAGGAGTGCTGAGTGCTTGTATCAGTTTCAGGCTTCCTAGTTCTTTCCAGCAGGTTCAAGAGCAAGTGCTAGTCACAGAGGTTCAGATTTTAGTGCTACTACTGAGAAACCAGCAAGTTTTAAGGGAAAATTTGAAGAACAGACTTTCTGGCACCTGGAATAGTTTAACTGTAGCCTCACACTGCTGCATGATGTGAAAAATGTGCAAACACACGCGTTTTTAAGCCAGAAAGTTGAAAGGGATAGAAATCAACCCAAAAAGGCTAATAAAATTACAATTTCAGAGCTGTAAACCACTCCTCTAGCGTTAGATAGGCAGTACAATGCTCACCAGTCCCACTGGTAGGCAGTAGGACTTCCCTCTACCACAGCAAGGTCTGAACACAGAAAATAAAGTCCTGAGACAAGCAAAGCTGAGTGTTTAGTCCTAAACAGTAAATGCAATTAAAACTCTACAAAATTAGCAATTTAAAACTTTTTAAATGAAGCAAGGTAGGTGCACAACTGAAAAACTATTTAAGAGGCAGTAAGACAGCAGAATAAGTAGCTAGTCTACATATACAGAGAAGTCTATATATACAGAAAAGCAGCTAAAACACACAAACACTTCAGATACAGTGCAACCCAGAGCACTTGAGTTGTAGCAATATTAAGGCAATTACAGTTATAATAAATGTTCTAAAATATACTCTATATTCCAAAATGTTTGAGAAGCACAGTCAGAACACAAGGTTGTCTTACGTTCCTGGCAAAAATCTATCATAATGTCTCTGGAGAAAAGAAAATATTATTATTATTATTATTATTTGCAGTTTGTTTGCTAGGCTAGTCCAACTGTGGTGGTGGTGCTGCAATAGCATTGTCGACTCACAGCCAGACGTTGTCTGTTCGATTCTCAGCTAAAGCGTCTTCTGTGTGGAGACATGCGTGAAGGGGCGTACCTTCGTTGAAGGTTGTGCGTCAGGGCTGGCTAACTCAGCACGCAAAAATCTTCTGCCAATCATTAGCAGACCGGAGTTCCGCTGTGGCAACCCCTAACAGGGAAAAGCCGAAAGAAGATCTGATCTTGCTAGGCTAGTCCATTGGGCCACAAGGAGCCTGTTTTCAATGGAGTCCTGGGGAGAAAAGCTCCAGGGAAATACAAATACATAGTACACATTTCACATATACATTACAGATTATCTCATAGAAATACAAAGTAAATATGATAAGAAAGGGTTAACAATGATAGATACATCAGTATAGTTTATTAAACAGCAATAAAAAAACACTTTTTTTGTACAAAAGTAGCAGCATAGGGTAACTGTTACGTAGTTGGTCAAATAGTTCAGTAGAGCTGTGGAACTATAAGAAGCAGTGATGGCATACTTAGTTCTAGGACAGTAGGAAGTGGTATTAGAAGGATTAGGTAGAATGGGAACAGGAGCACTTCCATTGTGAAGTTAGGTGCGAGTGCAGCAAGGTTTTAAATGAGGAGAGACTGCTGGTGATGCGGATAGGAGATGGTAGAGAATTCCAGAGGCATGCAAGAGAGAAGGACATTAAGTGATTCCCAGCTGGACATGTGGGTTTGTGCAATTTAATTAGTTTTTGGGAATTAGACCTTAGAAGATCTTAGAAGACATAAACAGACCCGGACTAGTTATAGCAGATGACCTATAGGTAAGTCAGAACTGAGAGAATTCAATCAATGAAGCTTTGTGGAAAAGAGGACACACAGAAAGCGGCATGCATCAGCAGTAATAAATGTGACAAGCACCTGATACCACCTCTTAAAGAGTACTGCATCTAGTACTGGAGGGAAGTCAGTGAGATCAAGAAGTATTAGGCCGTGCAAAGGAACACCAACAAAAAACCCTCAACAATATGTGAGCCCTAACAGGCAAGCCATTATAAAGATAGTGTGGACCTTCGACGAAAAGGAACATGACATTCCATGGTCCC
The DNA here is from genome assembly GCF_019279795.1 of Protopterus annectens. Taxonomy (NCBI): domain Eukaryota; kingdom Metazoa; phylum Chordata; order Ceratodontiformes; family Protopteridae; genus Protopterus; species Protopterus annectens. Next base: position 708,797,806 of record NC_056725.1, read on the forward strand.
TCAGGAACTGTGCATGACATCAAAGCATGCATCATCATTGACTGACAACAGCAAAGTATAATAAATCCATCAGACCTAATGTAAAGGAATGGCAAAGTAAATTGAGAAACTCATAACCTTGCAGAGTAATACCCCGGCACTACACAGCAACTCTCTCTTTCTTTGTAGATGGAACCCAGTAGTATATTATAAATAATAATGTACACACCGGGATAGGAGAAGGATGAGTATACACCTAAGGAGCTCGGGCAGGTGTGCAATACTGTGCTAACACAGAGAGGTAGGCAGAAACTATCAACAGAAGGCTACTTGTACCATTTCAAGAGGTCCAGTAGGGACTGCATGTATTGGTCATGCATATTAAAAAGGTACAGACTAGGTTCCAATAGCACATGAGTGAGGAGAGGAGCTATCGAAGTCAGTAACACACCAAGATACAGACATTACAGTGACAGTGTGGACCATGTTGCTCTTCTGAGGACCTAACAACCTACAGCATGATACTGGCTGATAGCACATTTACTACTCTTTCAGTGGTATGCAGGCAACTTTATACCATACATGGAAATGTGCACATAAGGAATACCTGACAGCTGGCATCTGTCATCTGTGCCCTCAGGAGCCATAAGTCATTTATTGCATGTTGTGCCCTGTGGGGTATAATAATTGACCGTTGAAAGGAGCATGAGGTGGAGAGCACAGATTTTGAGAGAGCAGAGATCAAGGCATCCACATGTCACTTATCAGCTGCAATATCAGCTCTACTTCAGACAGACATTATGGCATCAGTTGTAATGGCAGTATCTCGTTACTGTATATGATACAAACTCACAGTTTATTTACCTATTTACTTATTAACATTTGATTACCAGTCCAACTGAGTAGGCGCCCATTTTCAGCTGAGGCCTGGAGAGAAAAGCTCCAAAATATTACAAAAACAATTTAAGAACAATAATGTTACAATCTTCAAAAATAATATAAAACATATAGAGTTTAAATAATTATATTACATTAGACCATGTGAAAACATAGAGAAATTTTAGATAGTTTAGAGAAATTAAAGGAAGTTAGTATAATATAAAAAGGAATTGTAATATAAAATGGGGGAAACAGAGTTATGGCATATTAGGACAAGAAATCAGGGGAGAAAAAATGATTGAAGAAAGGAAGTGAGTGAAGAAAGGGGAATAAGGAGGTGTAGGGTATGAATAGGGACTTGGTCATACTTAGGGCTAAAGGTTGCCCTGGGGTTGAGTGAGAATAGAGCCAGATTTTGGCTAGAAAGGAGTGGAGGAAGGGTACTGACCTGATGAATACAGGAAGGGAGTTCTAGGCCTTAGCAACATGGTATGAGTACAGAACCTGTCCTGCAGATTTGATAGGTTTGTGAATAGAGAGAAGTTTTTGGCCACTGGATCATTATGACCAAGTGGAAACACAGTTTTGTAGAATGATAGTTGGTACTGGCCAAGCAGATGGATGTTGGATAACTTTACAAGCTGTGTATATGTTAGTTGACGGGTTAGTTCTAACCAATTTAGGTTGTTTAGTGCTATACAGTGGTAGGTTCTGAAACAGGTATTTCCTGCAAATGTAGCCACTTTATTATAGTATTGTTCCAGTTTTGCTATTTGTGATGCCTGAAGGTTGGTAAATTTGGGAGTGCCATAAAGTAGTGAGGCCACAAAGTAAGTAATGGCAAGGGTAGTTTTAATTGCATTAGTGAGAAGGTTTTTGACTCTGTAAAGCATCCCTAATTTGTGGTGAGTCTTTTAATGCAATTTTGTATATGGAAGTGGAATTTGAGATTATCATTCACTATCATCCCTAATAATTTGCTATCAGAAGTGACTTCAGTGATTGCATTAGTAAGACAGAGAGGATTTTTTTTTTGTCATGAGAGAGGGATTTGGGGGAAAATATTTTTTTGGGAGGAGGAGTGTTTGAAAATAACTTGTGGGTTGCAAAACCATGTTTCAGTGGCTGTTAAAGCTTCCTGAGTAATTTATTTACAGATGTGCCACGTTGTCTGATGTGCATATGAGTGTGGAGTCATCTGTGTACTGTATTAAGGAGGCCTGCTGTGTGGATATGTAGAGAGTGTAGGTGAGAACAGAACCAAAGATAGAGCCTTGTGGTATACCTGTTGTGACTGAGAGATCATAGGCAAAGTGGAGTGCCATTTCACTGACTGATACCTACTAGACAAGAAGCTTTTGAACCATAGACAGGTAAGCCGAGAGAGACCTAGTGAGGGCATTTGAAGTAGACGTTTGCTGTGACAAACTGTGTCAATGGGTTTAGACAAGTCTGGAAATAAGGAGGAAGAGATTAGTTTGCCATTATCTCTAGCTTTATTGACAGCATCAGTAAAAGTTATAAGTCCAGTGTTAACAATATGAGAGGGATGGAAGCTGTGTTGTGTGGGGGATAAGAGTTCTTCCTGCAGAAGATAGTTTAATAATTGTTTTTGAATATGTTTTTCAAGTATGTTAGGCAGGGGGATAAGATTGCTATAGGTCTAAAGTTAGTGATGACTGTTGAATGTCCTCCTTTGTGTAGAAGGATAATGTGTGACTTTGTCAAGAGAGAGGGAACGTGGCATTCCTGGACTGACCTATTTATACAGATTGAAACAGAATAGGCAATGCTATTGGTTATTATTTTAAGGTACTCAGTCATCAGCTGAAGCACATCATCATTTCACTTTGTTTAAGAATAGTTTTATATAAGATGTGGGCACAGGTTTGAAGGTGAGAGTGGATGTAGTGATATGTGGCTGCTAGACAGGGCTGGGATTAGATGTTGGGGAATCCCTGGTTAAGTATGCTATACTATCTATGAAACAAAAGTTGAATTCTACTACAGTTTCAAGTGGTGAGTTATTAAGAGAGAGGTTAGAGTTGAATTTTTGATTGGGTTGTAAGATTTCTTTAATGGCTTACCAGAATTTTCAGGGTTGTGTTTACCATTTTTCTGAATGTTGTTACAGCATATTTTTGTCTTCATTTGTTTTTTAGTATGGTAGCAGAGCATTCTAAAGTTTTTGAGATATTGTGTTTTTTTTTTTTTTGCCATTCATTCTACCCTTCTTTCTCTATCCTCCATTAGCATTCTACTCTTTTTTGACAGCTACATTTTGCAGATTTGCAATTTGCAACCCAGGTACGAATGCTCACAGGCCTTAGCTTTCCCACCAGAGGATAACATACTGCTAGCATTCCTTGACCTGAAGGAAACTGTGCCAGCTGTATGCAGAGATGTGGTACAGTTCATGGATATTAAGTATGTGAGAGGATGCCCGCAGAGCTATGGAATGTGCCACCATGACATTAAGAGATTACTCTTTAATTTTCCTACCCTTTTCTGCAGTGAGCATAACCTTGTCCAGCTAGACCTTCCAGTGATACAAAACACAGCTGAGGCATGGCACTGTGGCTCAGGGTGTTACTTGTCCAACCTAATATCACTCCTCACGAACTTCTGTGCATCCAAAAGTATGGGCAAAACACTGTGGATGACTGCTGCAACTCCATTCACCATGGGAAACTCCTAACACCAACATGAGAGCAGAATGTGCTAAGAGCACACCAGTTAAGTGCAGTACTGGAAGCCAAGGGTGATTATGTGATGTAAATAGTGGAAAATATGTATTGGGTCTGAAACTGATGTAGCTCAGAGAATTCTCTTTTCTTTAAGCTACAGCAAGCTTGGTGAGAGTATGTAGAAGTGCCAGGAGAATGGCGGTGTGGGAGTTGTATGATATCAACTTTTGGAATGTGGTAACATTTCTCAGGAAGTACACTTAGTTTTTCACAGTTTAAAGACCCACACTATCAAACTTTGTGCTTTCCAAATAGGACACAGTCCACCTGTGAACATCGCCATCCTGCACCAGCTTACTCATGTTATCTAACCCTAACTCTAATCTTATCACTGCCCCTAATTCCTGCCCTAGACATTAGCTTGTTAAACACCCGTTCCCTAACAGTATCACTAAAATACATAACACACACTTCACATATACAAGTACACAGGCTCAACACTAAACCTGTCCCTTCCCTAATCCTTACCCTTTTCTTAACCCATGGACACAGGTGCACATACATTATAAATTAAACTTAGCAAAACTACTCACTCCCACATACCTTTTCAGTGTTCCATCTTTCAGCACTTCCTGCTCTCATCCAATGCAGAATTTGAACACCTCTGACACTGTGGACGGCAGTTGACAAACTCAGCACCTGCAAATAGCATGGTATTTATCTCTCACTATAAAAGTAAAACTTCAAATGTCAGTCCACTCACCTGTATAAGGGATGGGGACCCTATTGGTGTGATGGAATACTGGGGAATTTCTTCCTATATATGTAACCTGTCTAATCAGTTAGCCTTTTCTTGTAATGCATTGCAGTGACCTTGA